>NW_006913631.1:35883-77659 GCF_000464535.1 Endocarpon pusillum Z07020
TCAATATCAACCTCTCAAGGGGTCCTCCGCCGGCTACTCCTATCTACGAAAACGTAGATAACAGGGCTCAAGATACAGATATAGAGACCCTAGTTTCATCTGCTATAGCGCCAGCGTCAGCGCTACCCTTGCCAAGTAGCCCTATCCTACAGGCCAGAGATGAGGATGCCCGACTACTCGCCTTCATTCAGGCTCGAATCCGTGCTCGGCCTGCGCGCTGTGCTGCATTTAACTGTGCACAGGACCTGCTGATAAGTGCTGGCGTGGGTTTTTCGGATTTGGCTAGTTTGAGCAACGAAGAATGGAAGGATATTAGTATCGACGTTGGTATCAAGATGGATTTGCTAAAAAACGACAAAATATGGCATCTACAGCATCCGGAGGCCGTTGACGAGGTTGCGGAGCATCTCCTGAGGACGAGGTTGTAGAGCATCTCCTGAGTGAGCTTGATCTTGATATACCTGAGGAGAGCAGAGGCGAGGACGCTCTAAGCTCGTAGATAGAGGATAGTTGGCGTTGAGGAGTGTGTATAGACGTTAAGTAGTGTATTAAGTTTACATGTATTGTCTTTTATTTTGTATAGGAACACGTAAAAATTTAATTACTAGAGTATATTTAAGTTACTAGCGCATATATAAGCTCACAGAATTTAATTCCAAAATTTTGCTCAAATAGGAAATTTGTGCTAAGACTTAGGCTTGGCAGGATATTATAACTTAATACTATAAATTCTATCAAGATAGCAGTTTGCTTTTTGACAATTATAACTTAATCATAACAGCTACTACTACTTTTATACTATTAATTGATAGCTCTCTATCCGTACTATCTCTCTATAGCTTTATAGCGCCTTAAGCGTATTATAGGGCACATTAATAGTGGTTTCATCAACACGAAAATAACAATGGCAAAAGTAATTCTTTGTATGCTTCTTAACGTACAGTTGGTGGGCTTCATAAGGGGTAATTGTTGTAGTGGCATGTCCAAGGTCAAGATGTGAGGCGAGGCTCCACTCCAGAAGATAAGTGTAGCGATGAAATTGAGAAGGTAGCTTGTGCACGTTGGTATCATGGTATAACGTTGGTATCATGGTATAACGTAGTAGACCGCTGGTTCTGGGAACCTGTGAGAATGGTCGAAAACAATTCGGACGCAGTAAGTAGTTACTGTGAAACTGAAACTGAAGAAGACTGTGGCCCAGGATACGGATTCATCTTTATTAGTAATCTTTGAATAAATGCGTTAAATCTCTTGTGGTTGAAGCTGCTGTGGTATATCTCATAGTCGAGATAGCTGTTAATCCTTATAGCTGGCAAGATGCTCCATCTCCTTGAGCGCCCGTTTGGTACTGTTACTCTGCACGGTACGCCGCGTAGAGACCAACCTCTTTTATGGTCTTTTGTGCGCTCATGCGCAGCCGATTCGTCGACGAATATAGCCTCCTCAGCACGAACTTCACATATCTGAGCTCTATAGTAGTCTCGCAAGTCTTCATCTCGCTCAGCAGCTTGACGCTCAACCTACAAAGTAAGTCCGAATTTGTGCGAATTAGAGTGATACAGTACTAACAGCTTTCTGTGTGATCTTCTCCTTTGCCAGCGTTCGACAGACAGTTGATTTCGATACTTCTATATCATACTCCTCATCTAGAAACGCTACCATTTCGTCTAGATACGAGAGCTTCTTCTCCGAGCCGTTATCCAGAAGCCAATCAAGGAGGCCCTCAAGCGCCTCTGGAGTGATTTTTTGCGGCCTACCCATCTTCGCTTGAGGCGCTGGCCGTGGCTCTCCGAACGTATCAATATTCTGCCGGATTCGGCCCACAGTTGAAGCGTGGCATCGAAATCTATAAGCTATTTCTCGTGGTTCTACGCCTGTAGCAAGCAAAAGGGCCATTTCGTCGACGGTCGACTTCGAAAAGCGCAGTTTGCTCATCGCGAACTCAACACCAAGGGCCAGCAGTTGAGATAGGGCAAGAGAAGGGCGTCAGCGAGGTCTATGAGCAATTTCAAGCAATTTCTACGCGTTCTACGGCCCTAGGGAGCTATTCCTACATCTCACCGCAATTCTGCCCCGCGGCGCCAGCAATTCGAGGGTAGCGCCAAGGAATTGCAACACTTTCGCAATGCACAGTATCTAATTCAGTGCGCAGAGCGAGCATTTATACGTAGAGTTGCTATATCAAGCGAAATAGCGCGAAACACAGATACCAAAAATACATGCCTGGCTGAGTTAAAACACGTATCGATTCTGTAACAAAACGCTTGTGACACACGTAGCAAAATATCGCAAACTGTATTTTTGAGTTTAATATTATCCTACAGTAATTGCTCGAAGGTCGACAGAAGTATTAGCTCTCGCATTTAAGATCAGTATCATTACCATTGACATGTTTGTACCGTATCGAGATCACATTGAAAAGCGTCACCCACAGCAACAATTCAAACTGAATTCATTGCCTTTGCAATGACGCTTGATTTCTTAATTGAAGGGTCAAAGAGTATCGATGCAGGCAAATCCCAGCAGTACAGCAGAAGGTGCGCTGTTTATGCTCGGTTAGGTTATCATTTCTCTAACATCAAGACCTACCTACGGCGACTGCTGTGCACGGCATTGAGGGAACAGGCCGCAGACAGTGGTAGAAGATTACCACGCAGGATCTGATGGTAGGTATGTGTCTCATAATTCAGCGGGCATTGTCTTCCGGTCCAATGCAAGAACAATATCTACATTCCGGGAAGGGAAATGGCAAGATCCAACCAATCAAATGCCTTTCACAATCCACTTCTCTGATTCCTATGGTTTCTATCACCTATGCATATGTGTTGTTCTTCTTTGCTTCAGCTGTCAAGACATGAGCAGTTTTAGCATCCCTCTTCTTGTGAAACTCCTTCCCTTACTCATCTCTGCTTACGTCTACTGGCGCAAATTCCAACCTCCCAGATCACAAGGAAACCCTCTTCCGGGACCAGCAGGCCTCCCAATTATCGGCAACGCATTCCAGTTTCCTAAGAAGAATCCGTGGAAGCAGTTGAAAGTATGGGCTGATGAGTATGGACCAATATACCGGATCTCCGCTTTGGGGAAGACCTTCATTGTCCTGGGTTCGGAGGAAGTCTGCAACGACCTGTTACGAGCTAGAGGGGATATATATAGTGATAGACACTACATCACAGTTTTGAGAGACGAAATACACTTGCCGATCATCAAGTATGGAGGTGAGCACCCACAACTAGCACCGTTCTACTTCGAACCAAGTCCCAGTAATGACTGACACATGCTAATCGATTGCTTGATATGGAACAGATACATGGCGCCGCCAACGCAAATTCTTTCACTTTGCGCAACTCCAGTCACACGCCTCCAACCCACACTACATTGCCGCGTTGAATCAAAACGTCCGCCGAACTCTGGACGAATTCCTCGCCACATATTCCACCACCCCATCTCAAACCACAACAACCACCCCTTCCACAGCTACCGCTGCTCCTCCCCCAACTTTAGACCTCAAAACCTACTGGCACCACATCCTGGAAGCCTACATCTGCGGCGTCGTCTCCCAACTAGCTTACGGCTACGAAGTCAAATCCTCGTCAGAGAAGTACGTCAGAGACTGGGTGGGGTTTTACAACGAGTTCGAGAAAGCGGCTGAACCGGCAAGATATGCCGTCAATGCATGTCCGTGGTTGAGATTCGTTCCGCGTTGGCTGGGACCGTGGAAGGAGAGTGGGAAGGAGTATCTCCGGCGGGAGAGGGAGATGATCCATCGGATGTTCTTTGGGGTTGGGGAGAGGATGGGTAGTGCGCTCGCTGCGGAGAGGAATGTCAAGGGAGAGGAAAGTGGTTCTAACGGAGCTGTATCACTCAAGAACGATAGTGAAGGCAAGAAGACGAAACAAGAGGAGCCGTGGTCGATATCAAAACTCTACTTTCTCAACCCTTCCAAATGGACCAACACCAGCAGCACCACATCCCCACCCTCCTCACCTTCAACCACAGCGACATCCACAAGCCTAACCCCCCACGAGGCAGCCTACACCCTGGGCGCCTACATCGAAGCCTCCATGGCCGGCACGCCCGCAGCACTAAAACTCCTCTTCCAAGCCATGCTCTGGTACCCAGAATGGCAGTCCCGGATCTACGAAGAGATCTGCCAAGTGTGCGGTCGCGTCTCCTCCGACACAACTCAGCGCGAAACAGGAAGCGAGCAGTCTCCGCAACACCCATCTAGCCCTGGACGAGGTGATGAAGAAAAGAAGAAGCCACGAATGCCAGACCTCAGCGACATGCCACGCCTCCCCATCATCCGCGCCGTGCTCAAAGAGACGCTGCGCTGGCGGCCCACCCTCCCGGGCGGATTCCCCCACCGCCTCACGCGAGACGATCTCTACACACCCGCAACCCCAACAACAACAACGACGACAAAAACCCCCTACCTCTTGAAAAAGGGATCCCTCCTCCTCTGGCACCACTACACCCTAACCCGCAACGCCGTCACCTACCCGTCTCCCGAAGCATTCAACCCGACCCGCTTCCTCTCCCCAACCCTCTACCCGCAAACGACCCGGCTCCCGCTCTCTCTGGTCGTCAGGGCCTTCGGGTTCGGGCGGCGCGTGTGTCCCGGCACGCGCATGGCGGAGGACATGATGGTGCTGTGCGTGGCGTGGGTGGTGTGTGCGGCGGAGATTGGGCGGAAAGAGAAGACGCGAGGGAGAGGGGGGAGGGGTTGGATGCATTTGAGCATGTGCCCTGGGAGGAATATGACGCGGGGAGGCCGACGAGACCGAGCGGGTTTGAGTTCGTGCTGGTGGAGCGGGGCGGGTGGAGGGGGAGGTTGGAGTTGGAGGGGTGAGCGCGTTGGGACGTCTACTACTTTTTCTTAGGGAGGGAGAGGGGGGGGGGGAAGAGACGGGGAGGAGGCTGGAGGGGGGAAGCTGCTGGCATTCTTGCTACGACCAGCCGCAGTTGGGTTGGAGGAGGAAGCGAATTAAAATCAAGGCCGCATCACGATCGGAATTGACATGGAGGCAGATAGGCAGTTTGATGAGTATTAGCAGGCAGGGCGCGGGATCGGGTACGTTGCACAGACTTCGGCGAACAGGGTAAGGATAAACAGAGTCGCAGTAGAGCTGCCTTTCTTTGTAGCTAGACTTCGAAAGAGTGAGTTCTCAGCGTTCTCGCCGTAGATTCTCTTCGATTTCTTGAAGACTGAGAAACTATTGCACAAGTAGTAGCGCATCTGCCAGGATCACCACTCTCTGGACTTAGGCCACCGCTTTTGGGGTATCTTTGAAACTCCGAATCCAATGCCAATACCGAACCAGCGCTATGCATGTAAGCGCAGCGCCACGAGCAGATACTCCATCCGGCCAGCCTTGTAAATGGACTTTTGTCACCCGCTGAAGGTGATGCTTAGCCTAAAGCCGCCTGTTCATGGCAGCTCAAGACCCGTTTGCTTGTGTTTTCTTCATCTTCCAATCTCCCGTCCCGTTTTCCCTTTCATACCCTCCTGAATGCTCCATCAGACGATCCATCGCAGGCGCCAGCTCCGGTATCGCACTCTTGGTCTCTCGGGCGTACAACTCGGCGAATGTGCCAAACGCCTGCATCTTGCCGTTGAGCACTTGGTTGCCGCGTTGGACGTTCTCGACGAATTCGCGCGTGTAGATGTCAGGATTACGGCCGTTGGCGACGTAGTCGATGACTTCGGGTGGGATGAGAATTTCCCGGATGGTGGGAGCGGCGGGGTGGGTAGAATTATCTGCGGTGAGGTTGGAAAGTGCGGCGAGAGATCGGACGAAATCGATGCTGCGGCGGTCGGACTGTCAATATAATGGCACATACAAGGGACATATGTACTGATCATGGCGTGTGTTCAAACCCGCATAGAACCTAGGGCGACTCACTTTTTATTGAACAGGGGATCGTGAGACTCGGGTAGATAGCCATGAGTAATGCTGCCAATATCGTAGAGATTCTGGATGACATTTTTGAAATGATCTGGCCCTGTGTGATCAATATCATGGTACTGGTAAAAATCCTCCTTGGTCAAAATTGACTCACCATCGAGCACATCGTGTGGATTTTTGTCTTTGACGGGAGCCATTCCTGCCGATTCTCCTCCCTGAGGTGTTTCCGGCTGCTTTGCCGCTTCCGATTCAAGATTCCCTTCACCGGTCTCTTGCAACAACTTCCGCAGCTTCTCCGGTGAAACTTTCAGAGTCACTTTCCTCTCTGGGGCTGCATGCGCTTCTACAATCTCCCGCAGCTTGTGCGCAGGAACTTTCAGAACAACGACCTTAGACTGTGTATTGGAACTCGGCCCAGCGTAAGAACTGCTTGCTTGCTCTGCCACCAAACCGCCCGAACTCGGATCAAGAAAGTTCTTGTTGTTTCGCGTACTTCGTGCAGCGTTTTGGCGAGCAAGTGTCGCTAAGGGGGTGGTTTGAGAGGTCTCGTTGCGCGGAGAAGAATCGTAGGTGCTGTCGTCGTTCTGTGCTTGAGCTTGTGCTTGTGAGCCAGTATCGTCAGGGGTAGCAGCAACACCCTCGTCGACGGTGTTATGTTGTTGAGCCTTTCGACCCTTGCGTGGGCTTGTGCTTGTAGGCTTCTTTGGGGGACCTCTCTTGGGGGGCGGGGGGTCGAAGTCTCCATCGCGCTCACGGTTCCTTGCAGCCGTTGCAGCCGTTCCCCACTTCCTGCCTCTAGCCATTCTCGGAATCGGTCAGTGTGGGGAGACGACCCAGGGAGAAGAGAGTGGGGGCCGAAGAGTGAAATTCAAGGTTGGCGAGACTGAGAGATCAATTGTATTGAACTACTAGTATGGACAAAATGCTGAGAAGATGGTGAGACATTGCGCATAGACGCGGTGATGGAGTTGCAATGTTCCTGTGCCAGGCAGGCGCAGGTCGTCACTGCTCAACGGAAAAGCTACGATAGGGCAATATGCACATCTGACTCGGGCAGATTGCAGCAAAGGAAGGTGCTGGTATTCTCTCTTTATATTCTCTCATATTCTCTCACTACTCCGTACTGGCTGGCTTATTCTATACCTCCTTCGCCCGGATTGTAGCAACCTTGTCAATCTCTGTCTCGACCATTTCCAGACCAGACAGGCTGGGATATCGTTTGCTGAATGTGGCTTCCCAGTCATCAGCCGGACTGCTCGCCGAGATGTTGTTGACTGGACCAGCTTCTGCAGGCTGCTCAACTGTCTCACTCGTGCCCGTCCTCATATTCTTCGGCTTTGGTGGAGCAGCTGGTCTTATTGAGGCCCTCGGAGAAGTAAGATTCATAGGAGCAGTCGAAGGAAGACTAGCCGGTGAAGTGACGGTACGTAGAGGCTCCGACAAAGAGTTATCCACGTGAGGAGGCGACTGAACAGCAATATTCTGCATTGCATGATTTCGAGGCGCTTGCTTGACTGCCATGTTCTGTGGCGCTTCGAACTGACTCATCTGCGGAGAACCATTCGAATTAGTGTATCGCCCATAGCCAGCGGCTGTCTTGGTCGCTGGTCGATCATTTTCCTTCAACAGGGACTGGACCTTGTTTTGTATAGACAGAGCCCTTGTAGGATCTCGGCCTCGCTCTCCACCCTTCTCCGCCAATCTCTTTCGGTACTCGGCTGCCGCATTCGCCACTCTCTTCTCCTCAGCCGATAGTCTCCTTCGCTCGAGTTCACGGCGTGTTTCAGGAGATAGATCTTCAGTTTCGTCTAGACCATGTCGCTCCTCACTCAGATCAGTCGCTTCTGATCCAGCTATAGGGGTCAAGACGTTAATAGGATCTCGCGACGGAGACGTACTTCGACTTCTGTGGCTAGATCCACTGTTACCAGCCTCGAACTTTCTGAATGCATCACCGAATCTGCCAGCGAGGAGATTTTTGGTGCCAGATAATGATAGTGACGGGAGACTGCCGCGCTTCTTCTGCCCCGAGCCACTACTATGGCGCTTATGTCCTTTAAATGTCTTGTCTTCCTCCTCTTTCGCCCGCAGGAATTCCACATCTGAGGAAATATTTATATCGGACTCGACCGAAAGTAGAGGCGGGCTATCTTCGTGGGTAGGCCTCTCGGCCGTGCTGGTGGACGGCCTGCTTGATCTCTGGCCGCGATAGAAGTCCATTTTGGAAACAATGTTCATACTAGCAGGGCGCAATTTGGAGTTGGTAGACTTCGACCTGCTGACACCACTATCAACTTCCATCATAGTTGGCCGGGAGCCTTCAAGGGATGGTCTGGAGGAAGAGGGTGACTTTGGCTCAGCCAGTGCGACCTGCTGCAACTTCGCGGCATCCTGGCTGAGCAGATTAGGTAGCCTTGAACCAGCGTTGCTGACTCCTGACATTGGTCTACTGGCTTCCGATGACCGCGGTAGGCTTGAAGGACGTCTTGTATGGTTCGCTGGAGGAAATCGATGGATTGATTTGTCACCAGACGGAGGCGGTGGAGAGGGCGACGTCATTGTTCCTGTTGAAACCATCGACGGTCTGTGAGGGGCTGGGGATGCAATATCGTCTGGTAGCCGGGGCACGTCTTTGGTTTCGTATGACTTCCTCCCGTCGGCAACAACACGAGATGAAGGATTGATCACTGGAGGAACTGTCTTGGTAGGCTTCGGTGGTCCAGGCGAAGGAGGTCGTGCAAATGCTTCGTCTGCCAGAGCGTTTAGCACCCTCTGGGAGAGGTCTGCCTTCTCAGGCACAGGCCTGTCGGCGGCCGATGGTTCAAAATCAAACTGGTTGCTCTTCTCTGTGAGAAGTGAGAACTGGTCAAGGGTGGGGAAACGTGACGAAAGCTCATCTGCAGCACCCATTTTACCACCATCCAATGAAGAAAAAGGGTCGATTTCATCCATCATTCGTAACGGCGAGGGACTTGGTTGCGCTGACCCATGATGCGATGTCGCTTTGGTAGGTCTGCCTCTCCTCATAGGGGCAATATCAGGTAGTGCGGCCGGCTTCTTCTGTACCGGTGGAGACAGCATAGCACCAGGGGCTGAAGCAGCTATTCCAACTGAAGTAGGCGACTGGATGCTTTTTCGATTCTCTGACTGGCTTCGAGTTGTGTATATATCACGAATTGGATTCTCTTTTCCCTGCATTGAACAAGCTTGCTGCAGCACCTGGTAGATATTCGGTCGCTTGGCTGGATCCTCTTTCAGCATTGTTGCTATAAGCATCTTGAGCTGGTCCGAGAATGACGGATGCGCGGGATATTTGAAGCGTGCATTGAGGATAGCCATTTGTCCGACTTCTTCAAAAGGCGTAGTATAGTAACAGAGTTTGTATAAGAACACCCCCAGCGCCCAGACATCGCTCTTCTCGTCAATTGGTTGTTTTCGGTATACATCAATCATCTCTGGACTTCTATATTGTAGGGTCGTATGCCGCTGAATATCGTCCTCAATGAGCCGTCCCTCTGCAGCGGAAGATGCAGCTGGTCTTGGTGGAGCCGCAGAACCGAAATCACAGAGCTTGTATGTTGTCGAGGAGCCGGAGTTGGAAATCAGCACGTTCTCAACCTTCAAGTCTCTGTGCAGGAGAGGTGGTCGCAGGTAATGCATGCAGGCCACCCCTTCGGCCACGTCAGAGAAGATCTGTAGAACCTCTGGCTCTGTCAACCTATTCCGTAACCTTGTGTTCATAAAGTCGATCAACCCTCCTCCCGAGCAGTACTCCATCAGCAAGAAGACTTCGTATCCTCCCCCCTTCAATTGGGAAGCATGCGAGTCAATGTATCTGACGATATGTCGATGGCCCTTCAACTTCTTCATCGTCTCCACCTCTGTCCGCATATTCGCCAGATGTTCTTTGTCTGGCACAGCCACCCGCTTCAACACCGCCATATGGGAGCCATCAACGGGCTTGGGCAGGCGGGCAACGTAGACATGGGCGAAACCGCCCTCCGAGAGGTATTTCTCGATAACAACTCTATGGTTGCCCACCTGAACTTTCGTGCCCGGAGCAAAAGTGCCAAGAGGAGCTGCATTCGCATTGATCGGAGCAGGATGGCCAAACGGACCTCGGGGCGCTGCTTGAGGAACGAAGGCTGCCATGTTTGAGGGTGGAATTGACGATGCTGGCGGCTGGTCGGCTGTGAGCTACATAGCAGTGTTTACGGAGGGAATGCAAGTCGATGGAAATACTTTAAATGAGGCGACACGAATGGAAAATGCACCTCTGTTAGTGTGTCATATCTATCTTGATTGTTCGAGTGAGTACCTCAAGATATCCACAGTGTCTGGCCATGACGATCTCCTTGGCTTTGAGGCACAAGCACCAAATTAGGCTTAGAAGGCAACAGTTATGAACCAGCCGTTGTCAATGGATGAACATGCCAGATCTCCCATGACCTGAAGTGTCCTAGTGACCAGACGGCCCCGGACGCTCCGTCCTTACCCTGGACTGGGGCTGGACAATTGTTCATCTTTTGTTGTCAAATGCACCGCATTCTGTATGTTCTGATATGTTCTGATACTCTTACCAACCTAACAGAACTTGGCGAAGCCAAAGTAAAGCCAGTCGAGCCACAGCGTTACTGCCATAAGGGACTTGGACTCGAAACGCTAGCATCAGGTCATCCACGGAGAGCCATTTCCCAATCCCTTCCATTTTGAATTGGTCAATTAAATTATGGGTGAAAATTGTGGTCGTGTGAGAACGCCATTCACCATTTCTCGCTACCTAGCAAGCGGCGCGACCGGTCTCGTATTTGAAGTCAGTGATAAGATCGTGGTCAAGACCGTATGGAGATTCGAAAACAATGCTGGCAAGGATCATCGACAGGAGGCAGACAGTTTTGAGGGAATGAAAACCGAGAGTGCGATATACGACATTCTTTGCCGACCAAGGAACTGGCATCAGAATATAGTCCCTTGTTTTCTCAACACCCCCTTTTATCTATTTCTCGAAAGGCAGACACATGACCTTTACCATCATTTCAGCGAGAAAAGACCTATTTGAAGGGCAGGTCGATGTCGTTGGATGTGTCAGATATCTGCTGCTGCTTCCTGGCTTGAGCAGCTGCAGCTGATACATGGTGATCTTCGACCCATCAACATCTTACTGGACCATCGCAGCAATGTCAAACTGTGTGACTTTGACAACGCGTACCATTTCGGGGAATACATCGTCGGTGCACACCAACCTTACTACAAGATGAGCAAGCAAGGTCATTTCGGCAAAGCAGGGGTCGGAACCGAGCAGTTTGCTGTTGGATCTTGCTTTTACTTCATCCTCACGGGCGACGACCCAGATTTCTTATTAGATGCAGACGGTGAATACGCTAGTTGTTCTATTGACGGGTTTCTGATGTTCAACACTTTGCTGCAGAAGTGCTGGAACATGGAATATGCATCTGTCGCCGATCTGAAGACCGAGGTCGTTTCTAAGGTGGAAGAAGTGGAGCATCTTGAATTGGGGAAGGACAGCAAGATTATGGGAATGGAAGAGTTTAAGAACCGGGTCAAAGAGTGTAAAGATTACCTGGCACGCTGCAAACTTGATTTTGATGGAGATACTTGACCATCCACTATTGGCATCTTGTTCGAAGCTTCACAGCCTCAATCAATATCTGTAAGGATATGAGCGTGATCAGGGCGTCTCAGTCTCCCAGACAGAAGGCGCCTTTGAGCGGGACATACTCTACATTCAAAGCCATATGTGGTACCTGATGAATCGATGTGAGAATCGGACGTTTCTCATCCATACACAGGGGACTGTTCACCAGACTTTTCTCTACTTCAAGAATAAGCCTAATCACTATTGGGCAGACGACAGAGTAGTGCCGGCAGCAGTTTTGGTGACTCGCACTTTCCTCACGCCCAGCAGATTTTATGATAGATAAACGGCCTGTTCCAGGCTGTCTCTACAGTTCTATTGAGCCTGAAGGAACCATCAACATATCTCATGAAACTTCTTAACGAAAAACTGAGGTGAGACACCATGGGATCTCTGCTCTGGCCAGCCGAGAACGGTTTCTAATGCCCATCTTAGTGAAATGTGTCAGAAGACTTTTCCAAAGGGAGAAGTTCATGTGCCAACATGCATATAACAAAGATGCCAAGGTCATTCAATGCTCCGAAGCCGAGCAGCGACAGAGAGATTGTGATGCCTACATAGAAAACCACATCATTGGTCAAACAACCCAGAAGCCGGCCCTGCGATGCTTGTCTGAATGATGGAAGCTGGATACATGATGGACGAGCCTACCGAAAGCGCACCTGAGGTTCAGAGATACAGGCCAATTGGATGCAGACAGTCTATATAATAGTCTAGGGCAGTACGTGGTAAGCTCGGGGCAGACTTTTCTTTACGTGGCATTGAAGCCGTCCCAGGGGCTCTACAACTGTATTAGAAAGAAGTGATCGCTCACACCTACAATTTCAGTTGCCTGACACAATCAATTGACGACGACAGTCCCTACTCACATCTTCGGATGCGAACAAGAAGGCCTGGGATTGTGGTGGTTGCTCTGCCAGGCACAGATGAATCGATATTCTTTTCTCGCTCTGTCAAGCCAGCCCCTTTGTAGCGCCTCTCAGTAGAGAGCCGGCCCTCGCATTTCTTCTCCTTGGTTATTTACGTCACGTGTGTACAATTCTGAATGTATCCTACTTACCTCCCCCCCAAACCGGAGGGGAGAGGGATCTAAGTCAGCTTGTCCAAGTGTACTAGGGCAGATGAGAAATACCAGAATCTTGACGGGTTATTAATGCTAGAAGTACCATTGTGTCAACGGCGCTGCATGCTAATGTAGGAAGATTGTGCTTATCTTCGACTTACAACTAATGCGTCGGTGGTATGCATCAACGACGATAGAAGTAAAAAGGATGTATTGCTTCATGCCGGGATAACGGTGCTGCGAAACGGCGAAGCTACACCGCCAAAACTCTACCACAAAAGACATTATCACGAGTCTACAACAGCACAAATTAGGCAATATATATCTCGAGAAGGACTTTTATTGAGGCCGACGAAGCTCTGTCGAGTCTTCTGCATAGGTTGCATTGCAACGACTAGAGTACATGCATGAAACAGAAATTTTTGGGGGGGTTTTTTTTGGCTTTGGACCCAGTTGGGTAATGACTTGACCTTGTCAAGTATTGCCGACGAGGAATTCCTAACCGTCCAGCCTTTTTCTTTGTAGCGCACTGCCCATATCAAGGATCATGTCCGACTGGGATCTCTTGTAGCTCGTGATCAGTGTCTTCGAAGCTCTGAAGACGATCAAACTCGATGGTCATAGTTGTAGTGGATTGGGAAGCAAATGTGGTAGTGATGATGCACGTGATGAAAAGTCAAGAGATCTTGCTCAAGACTTGTTTGGTGACAGCGGAAGTCGAATCTGGTCCATTCGAGTGTAGTGAGTTGGGCTATGAAGACCTGATTCACTTAGCACAAAGCTGAAGGATGGAAGGGAGCGTAACGTACCTTAGTGGTAACCATGACTGTGACCATGACTGGGCTGACCAGCATAATCCCCGGGGCCGTAAGCCTCATTAGCATAGGTATTAGGACCATATACCTCATGAGAGAAACGGTGCTCGGTTGGGGCCGCCTCAGGAATAGGAATCATAGGTGTGTGTGGCTGGTTTGGATAGTTGTAAGAGTATCCTGTCCCAAAGATTGGCTCAATCGGCATAGTTCCATACTGAGCCATGGCCTGAGATGGTTGTTTTGGGTCAGCGTGGTAGGGGTTATTCTCAGTCATCATCTGTGAGGTAGCAGTGGACATTGGGTTGGTGCTGCCAAATTGACCGTACTGTTCTGGCGCCTGTGGTGCCGCAGATTCCTGATGTTCGACGTTTTCAGGCTGTGGAGTTGCCAGCTGTTGATACTGAACGTTGCCTTGTTGCGGTCCTGTGAATTGCTGATACTCGGTGTTGCCAGGTTGGGGATGATATGGTGAAGAGCCGTATGGGGCCAAGGAGGAGTCATAGGAAGCATCACCGGGGGCAGGAGAGCCATACATTGGATTCGCGTAGCCACTGGCGACCCGAGGACGTCGGTTGAGATGCAAGATGCGCACCGCTTGATCTTGGGGAAGTCCCATTTGGAGTCCTTGGTTGTAAAGGTGGACAAGAATGGGATCCAAGTAGCGAGGAGAGTGCGGTCCAATACCCATACGCATGTTACGACGCATCGTGTACTCTTTGCGTTCGACCCGGATGCGGTACCCACGGAGGTAGGTCTGTAGGAAGATGGTCAGAGCTTTCGGAATGAAAAGATCTATCAAGGTCCACTTACATCGGCACATAGCGCGTCTTCAACTGATTGAGTGTTATCAAACCCGACGAAGGCAAAAATCTTCATGTCGGTACCTGAACACAAGGTTAGCTGTGATGGTGCTTGTCAGGATACAGTGCTTACCATTTTCAACATCCTTGCGGAGAATATCTACGCACTGGATGCGACCATAGGTCGAGAGCGCTTCGCGAATTTCATCCTCGACAACGTCAAAAGGTAAATCACCAACAAATACGGCTTGTGCATCTGGAACCCAGCGACGGCCATATACCGAACGATTGTGAAACCGACCAGATGGCCGGAAACTTGCTGGAGAGCTGCGATTAGCAGCATTGGCAGGTGCGCGAGCTTCAGGACGATGCATGACCAGTTGGTAGTACTCGTCGTGCTTGAATGCCTTATTGTGGTCAGTGCAAGGCATTGAGACAAGAATGTCTGCAAACATACAAATCTCGCATCTTGGCAATCCTGAAAGAAGGCGAACTTGACCCATCTACCCTCAGGCAAATTGGTAACCTTCTGATCGGCTACTGAGATTGGACAAGTCTCTGCGATGGCACCATATTTTTCGAGTAGGCTACGAGCCTCCTCATCAGTGATGGGTCCTCCGGTGTGGCGAGTGAGTAGGACAGCCCCTTGTGACTGGTCAGAAAGGCAGTCAGACCCAAGGGTCAGAGGTGGTACTCACGATCAGCGTTGGCGTGCTCTGCACGAACTGGCCTGCCGTCAATGATCATTCCTTTCGATTCACGGATTGCCACGCGGGCATCTTCGATTTCCTGAAAAATCTCAGTTTAATCTCACACATTCAAGGTGGGGTATCCAAACTCGTGCCGGTTGAGAAGGCAAATCGAGATGAAAAGTGAAGCGACGAGTTTGGACACCCCACCTCGAACCTATACCCAAGTAGTGGCGTACATGAAATTGAACAAATGCATATGGCATTCTGTTCTTGTCTCGGTGAACTTTAGCGTGGCATGGCCCCCAGGCACCAAACTTGCTTTCGCAAGATTTCTGGATCTGCTCGTCTGTGCATTGATTTGACAAACTCGAGGCTGTTAGTGAAGTCCCAGCGAGGATAGCTGAACATACTTCGCAACAAAGACGCAGGCCTGTGGCGGGTAGATTGCTTGAGCATTGTCTGCCGAGATGACTTCTGCTAGGCGGTCCGGTCTCGGAGTAAAGCCACTTGGTGTAGGTGTTATTTGGGCTTGCAACTCACTGCTAGCTACAGTAACTGAATCACGGGGGCGAGAAGGAGAACCAATCTCGATGCCTCGAGTTGGCGTTACAAACGGATCAGCACTGGTGCCGACTCGCTCAGCACGAGGGCCGGTTGGCACCACCATCCCGTTGATTATGAGTGGTCCTTGTGTAGCTGGAGAGTCTGTCGAGGCTTGCTCCAGATTGCTCTTTGTAGAAAGGGTTGGTGAGTCTGGCAATAAAGTCATCAGTATGATGACAGAGAGCAAAATGAAGTTGAACTCAAAAGAACTGAGCTGCAGCTGAGGTGCCAAGCAAATGACCACCCAGGCAGATGCCCAGCCAAATGCTTGGACAAGTACAGTCAGCAAATGCCCTAGTGACTCCAAGCATACGCCCATTGAGCATATACTCAAGGATATCCTAGAGCAGATGCTGATGCACAGGTCCAAGTAAGTGGCTGAACAGCTGCCCAGGTGGCCAAGTGCAGCCTAGACTAAAAACGAGAAGACAGGGTATTTACTTCGAATACCAGCATCGCTGGCCGCTTTGGGCTCTTCGCCCTCGTCTGATTGTGTCATCGTTTCGATGACACTCGTTGGTGCCGAGCGAGACATCTCTCGCAAAGGAGAGGGACGCAGGGGAGTTGTCGAGAGGCGGCTTACCGCCGCAACGGTAAGCACGGGAACAACTGGCTTCATCTTTGGCGCATTTGGCGCCGCACCGGGTATCGATGGGCTCTCAGCCATATTGTTATGAGAAATGAAATAAGAATGATGGAGCGGAGTTGAAGACGGAGAAAAGAGACGGGTGGTCAACTTCACTAAAAACAGTGAAGTCGGTCACAATAGCCGGCCCACGATACAAACGGGGCGACCAACACCGCATAGCAATGGCAACACCTGCCACCGCTCTCACCTCTGTGCACCCCAGTCATCGACCAGGGCCACATGCAATCGGCGAGATATCAACTCCCGATGAAGACGGAATGGCAACGCCTGCCATTCATTACTCACGCCTCTGTGTACCCCAGTCATCGACCAGGGCCACATTCGAACGGCGGAGTACCTTCTTCGACATTGAGACGCACTGGTAACACCGGCCATTACTCACGCCTCTGTGAACTCCAGTCATCGACCAGAACCACATGCTAACGGCAGAGTAGTCTCTTCCCGATATACAGTCCAGATAAAGACGGCGGTATCGTTTCCCAGTTCCATCGCAACGAATACACTGGAGGACCTAAACATTCTCCATACCCAAGAGGGCACATAATCAGCGCACTCAGAAGGGCGGCGCATAGAGGCATCTCTATATAATACCGGTGATGCTTGATCGAAAATGATTGCGAAGGAAGGATGGCCGAGGACCTGGCCTGCCTCAAGCATCACGATCAGGCCTGGTATTGCACCGGTCTCCGTATATAGTCGGCGCACAACATCATCGTGCAGCATCCACAACAGTGTGAAGGCTTGGTGGACAACGGCTCAGGCACTACAGCAATGATGCAATAAACATAGCCCCCACACAGGCCCTGCTGTAGTCGATTGACAGCCGCAAGATGAGATCGCAAGGTAGGACTGGTGGGCTGGTATGGACTGGCCAGGACTGCATGGCGACGTGGCTTCCCGATCCTTCAATTCATAAAGGCACGGTGACTACAGATGCTTCTTTCAGCGGCGATCGGACTGGGCCGAGTTTCGAGATGGACAAAACTCAAATTCAGGTAGGGCATCGTCAACACATCGAGGCCGAAGTCGTGCATACCAGTGGTGAGGAACAAGTTGCGGCTACCGATTCTTCTTTGCTGCATGTATGTCATGCCTATCTTGACTGGCCAAGGCCAAGCTGGCTTGGACTGATGGAGATTGTTTTTGCTGCCACACAGAAACATTTCTGAGCTTGAGAAGGCTAGGTTGCCCAAGTCGCAGGCGGCTGTAGCAGAACAAGACAGTGCATAGAGTATGTCGATGCTTATGGTGATAAAAGCAGACATTCTCTAGCGTCCGGAGTAGACAAAGTAGCTTGCACTTGAAGCTCTCCAACAAGTCGTCCCTGAGATTCTACATGGTCCTGAGGCAAGATGATGTTTAGGTCTATTCCACAGTCACCACTTGCACTGTAGCCTCCGTAGAGCGTGCCCGGCTCTTAGATGATTGTTAGGCCAAGTGGCAGACTCGATGCCAGATGCAAGGCAATAGTGCCACAGTAGTGCGGACTGCCGAGATCTGAGACTCCGAATTGCTGAAATTCTGTGCAGCTAGAATCCAAATTGGCATTCAGTAAGCTGAGCTGCGTTGCATTTCAGCGAGTCAAGATCTCCATGTTGCCCCGCTACCACACTTGGGAAGCGCAAAACTGTCACCCACTTTCTATTGCATAGAGTGCCTTGCATTCTTAGCAAAGTGGAAACCTTGCTTGCTTTGCTAGAAATATGGTTTTTGTCTTCACAGCTGTTGGAATGACAAATGACGTCGTCATCAAGACAGCATTCAGTCTTCAAGTAGCCTCATGGGCACTAACCGCATTTGAAGTCATCTCAGACTGACTGTGGAAAGCCGGCAAGTTTTTGAATTCTTGATCACGAGTACATCTCAATCCAGCTTTTGTGAGGATGCAGTCATCCACCTTGAACCATGCACGGCCAGGTCTTAGCCAAAGCATCTTGAGCAGACGTGCAGTGGTGGTGCTGAGGATAGCTTGACCCGGCTCAGTGAGCATCTCAGACAACAGCGCCAAATTTCATGGTGATTCTTTTCAGCTTGAGACGTGCTGCCTTTTAAAGGTGAGATGCACCAGTCTCTGGCAATCTGCAGCACAGGCCTCGTTACCAGGCAAGTTCTTGACGCGGGAATTGTACCACCACAGCCGAAGCCAGCTGATGATAGGTGGCAGCAGATACAGTGATCACTTTGCCTCCTTTGGCGACAGCGAGCTTGCCAATGGAAGACGAGCGCAGCGACCATCACTGGATCAACAACACAGTGGACTTCGAGGACAAGGCCTAATATCATGTTCCCGTGCTGCTTCTTGGTTCCACATTTACGATCAGGAACAAGTATCATGCTTCTCCTTGGGCCAGCAGCAATGACTTCGACATCAAGATGAGGGCTGCAGTCTCTATTCTACATGGTTGCGGCACAAACTTTGCACTCTGGTCGATGTGATGATACCCGAACGCCACAAACGGTGGTATGTTGTGACAAGGACATTGTGCGCTTTTGCCTGCTCATGACAGATGCTGGAAGGGTTGTGCCATTGTAGATGCCCAGGTGTACTTCGATCATGGCCAAGACAGCAGACACAATTCACAGCCTGCCCTTTCAGGCCGTTTTCGAGCCATCGCCTTCTGACATCATGGTGTCTGAAGAATAAGACGAGAGAGTACATCCCAACAATGGAGTTTCAGATGTCTTTGGTATGCGAGACATTTGTTGGAGCGTTCACCCTCAGTAGGCATCAAGGGGAATCCCAGGCTTTGGCTGATTGACCCAGGTCTTTCGACCAGAAAGGCAAGGTTTGGTGGTCCGGCCACCAGGAACCAAGCAAGGTCCAATCACTTACAGCTCTGAGTTCCTATCATCGACGCTAACAACGAATGCCCTTGGTAGCTGGAAGCATTGGTAGGTGGATTGAGTTGCTAATGCTGACATACCATGGACGACATACCCAGTCCCGTGAATATTGAAGGAACACTTGATCCAGGATGTATGATGAGTGACTGCAGCTCCAACCCATCGTCGCTGCCAATAAACAACATTTTCGAATGATACAACAACATGTGGCAAGGTTGTCGATAATCTCATGGACAGACAGCGACGAGAATATTGCTGCTAGATGAATGACTGCACCCATGGTCCTGAGAGCTATCATCTGGCTTTGATGAAGAATGTGCAGCCTGCAATTATTGGATGACTGGCTCCTATACCGTGTGGGACGACTCCAGCTTGAGGATCAAGTAGCTCCATGTTGAATTGCTCCTTTGAGAGGCAGCATCAATCTCAAGACAAGAGCGAAGATGCTGTTCGAGACGTCTTGATGTAAGGCCCTGGCATGATGAAGTGCTGTATCGAAGCTCATCGTGAAATGTTCTTCGGATGTTGTTTGAACAGAAACATAGCCTCAAGGAAGTCGATGTTAAGGGACATCCAGTCATCGTGCATCCTCAGCACTTTCAAGCAGTGTTGATGACAATGAAAGCAAGCAAAGCTTTGAAGTGGATGGCTGAGAACAAAGTCATGAAGGCGTTTGAGTGTTGCATGTCAAAAACGGATACCGTCCCCAGGCGAACCGATCTTCATGGATGTAGCCACTACTGCTGGCCAGCTCTTTCCCAGCCCGGAAAGGAGAAAGAAAGGATGGATGCAGCGAAGTGCTTCTTCACTGTTGCCCCTGAACCGAGGATTACCCGATGTGGGCGCGGCCACCATGCTACCGATCTTCTTGCTTGGTGAGAGCTGCCACAAGCTGCGGCGGCATTGTCTTGAAGTAAGACAGCTATAGGGGGATGTGCATGGTATGAGAAGTCAGCAATGATGATAGTCTGAGTTGTATGAGAAGATGCAAGAGCTGGTGTGAAGCCGTGAGGGTGGCCTCGGATTGCTGGCGCCAGCGAGCTGTATTCCCACCCAAGCTGAAGATAAAGTGTTGCAGACTTCAAGAGAGCTATATACAGGCATCAAGAAGAGTCTGACGGGCGTTAGAAGATATCGCTGTCACTATGTTGCTGCTACTGCATGGTGGAGGCCAGAGGCCAAGTTGACACCAAAACGGAAGTGAGCCGTCTTGCCCAGCAAGATGAGGATGTGCTCTGAGGCAGTAAAGATGATGAAGGAAAAATAAATGAGTGTCAGAGCAGCCTGCTGCTCACTGCCTTGCCATCAAGATGAATCAACATCTTGGTGTTGGGGCATTCAGTTGTGGTAGAGACAGAATATTGATGCGGTACTTTGACACCAGTGTGACCGACAAAATATTTTGGCGCCTGGAGTAAATTCTGCGCTAGGTAGGCCACCAGGCGGTCTTATGTACCTGTGCATGGCTGCTCAATGACGAAACTATTCTACAACTTCACAGTCGAAGACATCACGCCAT
Organism: Endocarpon pusillum Z07020; assembly: GCF_000464535.1. Taxonomy (NCBI): domain Eukaryota; kingdom Fungi; phylum Ascomycota; class Eurotiomycetes; order Verrucariales; family Verrucariaceae; genus Endocarpon; species Endocarpon pusillum. The sequence continues at coordinate 56,434 of NW_006913631.1, forward strand.
CTACCACTGAAGAGTCCTATCCACAATAAGAGATATCAAGAAGTGCTCTTGAAAACTGTTAATCGGCGGCAGGCATCGGAACACCTCCCGCACCCAACATTGGCGGCGTTGGGAATACACTCCTAGCATCTTCCCGAGGCGATGTAATTCAACCGGCAGACGCCCTGCAATTGGCAGATTCCTTCATCGGTGCCGGACGCTCTTCATCGGCTTCAAAATCCCTTCATCGGCATAGGACGTCATTCACTTGCATGACCCAGCAGAGTCACAATCATGGTGTTTCCAACGCTGCGGCGATATGCACCCGGATTCTGGAGAAAGACAATGGATGAGTTCAGCAGAGGTGCTCAGACAGGTATTCCACACTTCTTAGAATGAGATCTCTCCTTCGGAGAGACCTGTATCGTGCAGTCCTCAGCTTATCAGCCGCTCATCTCTTATGAGCAAGACACTCTTTGCAAGACTCTGTAAAGCGTTGCTTTGAACATTGAGTTTTCATCTGCAGCCAGCTATGCCTCCAAAATCAGTCACTCGCTCAACAGCTAACCCGATCCTTTCTTCCAGCCCTCAAATTCGAAGCTCTTTCTATTCCCACAGCTCCTCGTCCGCTCCTCAACTTCAATGACCCTGAAACAATAACATGGATGAAGACGATGTCTGACCAATCTGTCGGAGGCTTCTCTGCCGCCCAGCTCTCCCAAATCCCTCCCTCCACTGATCCTCAAACCTCTGAGGAGATCCCTACCCATGCCCTGTTCCACGGCAACATTTCCACCCAACTTCCCCAAAATCGTCCAGATGTTCAAAGGACAGGCTATGCAGCCTTCCGTAATGAGGACCGAGGCCGAAGCGCCTTCGGAAAACTCTTCTGGGATATAGATCCCTACACGTACCTCGCCCTACGAGTGAAATCCGATGGGCGTCGGTACTTCGTGAATATTCAAACCGACTCCATTGTGGAGACAGACATCCATCAGCATCGGCTCTACACCCGCGAACACAAAGGCGCCACAAGCCCTTCAGACCCTGGACAATGGGAGACTGTGCTGATTAAATTCCACGAATTTGTCCGCACCAATCACGGCGTCGTCACAGAACCTCAATCCGAAATGCTACGGCAGAAAGTCAAGAGCTTTGGCATCGGGCTGATTGATCGGCAACCGGGACCATTTGAGCTTGCTATCGGTGCGATTTGGGCTACCAATCTGAATGAGAGGGGCCAGATTGATGGTAGGATGGATCATGAGGAAGGTGATCAAGGAAGCGCAAGGTTGAGCGAAGTCACAGAGGAGAAGCTCGCCGCCAGGGCCGAGGAGAAGGCCAAATTGCCGGAGCATAAGCCTAGCCTGAGAGAGAGATTTCCGGAGCATTTCGGAAAGGTGGGTACAGGAGATAGAGGGAGACCTGGAGACCCTAAGGGATACTCGCCTTTTCGATGATGCATGGGTTGATCACTTTCGGCAAGTGGATTATCGCTCCAAGTTTCATGTATACACGGCCACAAATCGTAGAATATCCCTGCAAGACCTTCTATACACATGTTTGGCTTCTCTTTGCAACGCCATTTCCAATCCCCATCTTCAGTCCTCTAGCATGCAATATCTGCTCTCCAGAACCTGCGTCCTTTCTTGAACCCCACCCTCAAACCTCACACCACTATTCCCTACTCCAAGTGATAGCTTACCGGTTATTCACTCCTGCCGCCTCGCCCATGCGCTCCGACCAATTCCCTTACTAAACATCGTGCCCAAGTAAGAAACTACTTACCACACCTCGCTCGCCTCCATAATCAAACGGCCCTTCCTCTGCACGCAGATAATATTAGATCTCACTCTGTGGCTCAGGAATCCTAGTCTATAGCCGCTCTCTTAGTGAGGGGAGCCTACATTTGGTACCAGAATTCTGACCCACTACCCAATGAGATCCTCAGAACATGCCAAGGCGCCAAATTGTGAGGAAAAGGAGTATCCAAAAAGGGGGATGAGATTGTCACTGTTACACAGTCCGGCCACCCTAGCAAGCGATGCATGTTGCCTTTGGAAGTATTCAAGGCAGACTCTCATCCAAGATAAGGTTGCATATGCAGGTTATGAACGAAGTCCATGTCGCACTTCCTACGCCTCTTGAGTGCTCTGGGCAATCAGGATAAGTAGTCTATAGCGACATAGCTCTAGCAAGAATAATAATACTAAGGATATCTATCTCAATACCTACTTAAGAAGCAACAGCAAGCTGAAATTTACAATAAGAGTTAGATTATTAAAGTGTTAGGAAAACTCAGGAACGCTATATATAGATTACTACTTAGTAAGTACTACGGAGCCACGCCAAGACCTAAACGCCGAATATACCGTTGCTGAATATACCGCTCTGAATATACCGCTCCGAACGCGTTCAGCTCCTCAATAGATGCTACTACTTGCTTTCTACGCACTCTACAGAGCAGTTCGATACTTTCTCCATCCTGTCCCAACGCTAGTCTGTCAGCTGGAGATCAAGATTGACCAATGGTATGTCGTCCACTTTTAAAGCCGAGCTGCGGTCCAACCGTCCGGGCTTACTCCGTGCTTTCGGTTCTGTTTACTATGGAACTCATGTCTAGTCCTTCGTCCTTCTGACTGAGCGCGTGGTCCGACGATGCCGCTCAGGTATTCAAGTGAAGCCACACGACCTCAGGACGTTTCGCTGTCTTACCGGCTTTAATCTTGCTATTCCCAAACTCCATTTCTTTCCAGCCTGCTAGTTGCTCTTAGGACAAGCCAGAATTATTCGTAAGAAGAATGGACTCTTTTGAGGCAGTATATATACGCTGGCTGTAGTCCACATTGTGAAATCCTCTGCATTATCTTCACTTGACTATTTTCTGGTCATCTTGCTGTCCTGGAGCATCAAAGAGGACTCGAACTCACTCAAGCCAGCGCCGTTTCACCACAGCGTTCTTAGCTATGTCCGACCTGGGACGCTCAATTCTTATAACAGGTGGCACCTCAGGTTTAGGCTACCAGTGTGCACTTGAACTGGCTCGACAATGCCCGGAAGCTCGGATTCTGATTGCATCCCGCTCTGACACGAACTCAGCCGCCGCCTCGATCAATAAAGCTCTCGGCCAAACCAACGTCCAGTACCTTCCCCTAGACCTCTCCAACCTCGACAACGTTCGCGCCTTCGCAGCAGAATACGCAGAGGGGAAGTACCCAAAAATTCAAGCCCTCGTCCTTAACGCCGGACTACAGTTCCCCAATGGCGTCACTTACACTAAAGACGGTGTGGAGTCCACATTCGCAATTAACCACGTGGGGCACGCCCTACTCTTCCATCTCCTTCGCCCGCATCTTGCCGAAAAGGCCCGCATTGTCATCACAGCCAGTGGAACACATGACCCAGCTCAGAAAAGTGGGCTACCCGATGCAGAATACACTACCGCCGAGGAGCTGGCTCATCCCTCCCCTCAGTCTGCAAAGAACAGTGGCAGACAGCGATATGCAACCAGCAAGCTGTGCAATGTTATGTGGACATACGCCCTAGACAAGCGTCTCATAGCAGCAGCTGCTAGGGGTGAAGAAAGGTACACCGTCAACGCTTTCGATCCTGGTTTGATGCCTGGGACCGATTTGGTGCGAGAAGCTTCAGCAGTCTTGCGCTGGATATGGAATAACGTCATGCCACGCATGATTCCTCTGCTTCGTCGCTTCGTCCATCCTAATATACATTCACCTGAGGAGTCAGGGATTGCGTTAGCGCGACTTGCAGTTGGTGAGGACGTAGCAGGTGTGAGTGGAGCTTACTTTGAAGGTACAAAGAAAATCAATTCTAGTGTTGAGAGCCACGTTGTGGAAAAACAGGAGGATCTCTGGCATTGGACCGTGAAACATGTTGCGCGTGACGAGGAGGAATTACGCACCTTTGACAGCTTGTAGTGCTTTAGAAGAGCGACTTCAACGTAAAGCTGGCTGCAATCGTAAGAAGGGCGAAGCGGAAAGGGGACTCGGGGAGGTGAGGAAATAGGAAGGGATAAGTTAGATCTGCTGGTGGTGGTGGGCAGGAAGCGGTTTTTTACTTACTATAGCAGAGATGTTCAAAATATCATAATATGTGTCCCTGTTGCGAGAAGCCGGTCCTAAACATCATAACATCTATAATTATTCAAGGCGCCATTCTTGGCAAATTTACTTCAGGCTGCCAGTGGATTAGGGGTATACTTGGATGGACCACTATTTCTGCTGGTCTGGAGTTTTGCAATATAATACAGTACTAGCGAAGATTTTCTTCCTTGCAGATCGAATGACCGTGCCTGAGCTCAATAGGTCAAACAAGTGCCTACCTGTATGGATATGACTGATCTTCCACAGATGGTGATACATCTGACCGGTGATCATGAGTCGATATCTCACGCCTTCCAAAGTAGCCTTGCTTTCTCTAGCACTCATCTACGCCGAGGGCGTTGTACCGACCCCCGAAACTGTTCCAGTCCTCTCTTTCCTTGTCTCGCATATTCTCCCTGATGCTCCGAGATCATCTCATGCGCCTTCATCCGATACAAGCTATGTCATCAAGTTGGATAATTTTGAGTCGGCCTTGTCCTCCATCCCCTCAGCAATACCAGGCCGAACAGTCTGGGATCTCTTTTTGAAAAAGCTGTGGTCGATCGATTGCTCTCATGCTTTGGAGCAGCTCATCTCTAATGCTCTGACCGTAATCAGCAAGTCTCGAGAGCAAGTGCAGAGAGAAAGAGATGAGGGTCTTCCGCCGGAGCCATTTGGACGAATATCCCGTACATCTCCCCTTGGGGCCTTCATCAGACGAGCACATCTGGAGTATACACGACTACATTTCTCGGATGCTGCTGCACTTTGGCAGAGTTTTATGCTTTACAGAAGGCCCACAAAGCAGGCTTTTGAGAAGAAGAATCCGCATTACGGTCGGAGTAGCCTTGATGTCAACCTCTCTGACTTACAGCTCGACAGCTCGCATCCAATTGCACAGATCATGTACGGCAATCCTGAAGATGAGGGAAATGTAGAGGAAGAGTTCTTGAGCACACATGATGTGGAAAGACTGATGGAGTTTCATGTTTCGGAACTGCAAAGTAGGGATCTATCAGCTATTAACCATGTCTATCCTGACTTCGCTCCACAGGATTTGGAGGCCGATTACCAGACGACATGAGATCAAAACTCCGGCAGATGTCGGTCGCAGGAACTCCTCTGCCGAGTCTGGGACACTACTTGAAATTCCTCGACTGCTGGAGAGCCGGGGACTATGCTTCTGCATTCGACAACTTGCATCGGTATTTTGATTACACAATGCAAAGCCGCGACCGCACCTTCTACCAATATGCACTGCTCAACTTGGCTATCTTGCAAGCAGACTTCGGATGCCACAGCGAGGCCATACCCGCCATGCAAGAAGCGATTTCAATTGCAAGGGAAAACAAGGACGTGACTTGTCTCAATTTCTGCATGAGTTGGCTGTATCATTTTGGCAAAGCGTTTCCGGCAGAGATGAAGGAGATAAAGGAAAGCGGCATGCTCGGCAGCGAGAATGAGGCGCTAGCCTTCTTGAAGACCAGGGCGAAAGATGCAGAAATGTGGAATCTGCTCAGCACGACACTGCTCAGCGAGGCCAAGCTAGGATTGCAGAACGTGAGTGGTGCAGTTTGTGGAAGCTTGTTTTAACAGCTAACATCAATAGGGGGAAAGCATCGCCACTGCCTTTGAAACAATTGCCAAGTCAGCACATCTGAATGTTATCAAAGGAGTGACCAGTGTGCAGGGTCCGACGCTGCTCATGCGAAGCTCTGTGTATGGTCGAACAGGACTGGCACACCTTGCCTGGTCTGGCGGTGACATCTTCTTAGATTGCTATGCCGACGAAGCTCCCGCAGAGGATGTCCTAAAATCTACATGCAGGATGGCCAACCTCCTCGTACAGAAAGGGCGTTACAACCAAGCCAGGGAAATGCTAGACAACGTCGACGAATCCATTCTCCGTGTCCTCAAATATCGACAATACTGGACCTTCTCTGCCGGCATGCTCCAACTCCGCCGCTCCCTCCACCACGACGACCTCACCACGTCATCTCACCTCCTGACCCAACTCCGCAGTCAAGGCGCCCCTGACATCGAACTCTCCTTCGCCTTCTCCCTGCTCGAGATCGATTTCCATACGCGCCAAAAATCCTACGACAAGGCCCTTGACCTCGTCGAAACCCTCGCCAAATCCTCCCACGAAGAAAACACCGACATCATCGCGCAGATCAAACTGCTCAACATCAAAGCCCGTCTCCTAGCGCTTTGCGGCCATCCACATCAAGGCTTCTCCATCACCGTCCGCGCCGCCAGCATGGCGCACCGAGCCCGCATCCTCCCCTGCCTCTGGGAATCAGCCGTCATCCTCTCGAACATCCTCCTCCACCTGCACGACTTCTCCGCCGCGATCCAGCTCCTCGAAGCCGTCGTGCCGCAGGTCCTCGAGTGCGAGGACGGCCATCTCGCAGCCAGGACGTACTCGGCGCTGGTGGACGCGCATATGGGTTTGGCTGGGGAAGCGAAGTCGGCGAGGAGGAAGGAGGGGTTGAATAAGGCGGTGGAGTATCTAGATTGTGCGTTTGAGGAGTTTAGAAGGATTGAGGATGCGAGGGGCCAAGGGGAGATGCTGGCCAAGAAGGCGACGGTTATGCATCTTTGTGGCGACTATGGGTTGGCTAATGATATGGCGAGTCGGTACCTGGACTTGAAGAGGGAGTATGAAAAGATGAGGGGATGAGGGTTGGGCTTTGGGGTGTGGATGTGGATTAATGGCAGGAGCACAGGTTTATGGGCGGGGGGGAATATGTTGCGATAGAAACTGGATGTGCGTTCATGCGCCAGCCCTGGTAATTCTCAGTCGTCAGCTCGAAGAAAGACTTTCTGTGCTAGAGACGAACAACAATGATGGACTGGTAGCAATGCAGAAAAACAATATGTACAACCACCCTCATCCTGCTCCAGCAGAGTCTTGCAGTACTCTCACTTCGTGATATCGAGTCTTCCCCCTCGCTTTTCCATCCAGAAGCTCGCTCACGTAACCTTGTCCTTTTTATGATAATTCACCTTATCATTCCAGCTGTCGAAGCGTCAGCAACCCAACCCAGCACCCCAGATCAGGGGGAAACACATACAACAAGGTCTTATCGCCATCGCCCCAGGGAAAATTCTTCGTCCGCACATTCTGATACGGATACTCGATCCTCTCCTCCAGCGGCGGCAGATGCTCCCAGTGCTCCCAGTGCTCGTCCCAGAGATTCCAGGCGTTGATACCAGCGAGGATCAGGCACGGCGTTGTGACGCTGCATTCTGATTTAGTGTGGCTGTGGAGGTTTTGTGGGGGGGGGGGTATGTACTAGATGGAGAGTTTGCGCCAGAGATCTGCGGAGGAATGTGGTTCAGTAGGAGTATATTTGGTGGATTGCTAGGCGGGGATACAGACCACTGGTAGCAGCAGCATGGGCCTTTGCCGCCGCTCGTTCTCGGTTGAATGCATTATCTGCTGCTCCCTTCAGCTCGATCTGGTCGCTTGCGAATCGGCGTTGGATGGTTGATCGGAGGGCGGGTGAGCGGGGTTGGCGCGCGAGATGCAGGCCGAGGCGTTGGGTGTTCATGGTCAGTGTGGTTGGGCTCTCGATAGAGCGCAGTTCGTGGAACGCTGAGATGGTGTGGTTTGAGATAGGTTGAGTTGACGTTCAGTTCGCTGGTTGCGGACAGAGGAGCTTGGGGCTTGGCGAAGCATTCGGAGAAACGTTGTTGCGATGAGATCACTCACCCTGCTTCGTCAAGATTTGGCGATAACATTGGACTCACGACGAGGGTGAAGGGGAAATGGTGAAGGTTACTGAAGGATAGTCCACTGGTTGCCGTCTGTCTTTACCGTCTTCAACTCGATTTCTAAGTATGAAGCGAAGGAAATTCTGAAGCCACAATGGGCGTTCGAATCACCACATGGAATGGTACGTACCTCAGTACTACTTTAAGAGAAGCGGGCTGATCGTGACTTGACAGTCAATGGAATACGGTAAGACACCCTTGAGTAGGCTCAGCCATAATTCTGAAGGCTTCGGTGCTCAGCAACCCATTTGGCTATGAACCATGGCGAAACAAAAGGACATTCGAGGTCAGCACAAAAGGTCATCTCCTCTCCTGCAGGCAATTGACTTTCAACCTAGGCAATGTTCGATGTCCTTGAGGCCGACATAGTGTGCTTTCAAGAGACCAAGATCCAAAGGAAAGACCTTCGAGATGACATGGTTCTTGTCCCAGGGTGGGACTGCTACTTCAGTCTGCCGAAGCACAAGAAAGGTACTGCTCATTGCAGTCCTAAGCAGTCCATTACTGACTGACTTGTTGAGGATATTCTGGCGTCGTGATCTATACGCGGAACTCTGTCTGCGCCCCCATCAAAGCTGAGGAAGGGATCACCGGGGTCCTTACGCCACCAAATTCTTCAACAAGCTTTCGAGATCTGCCAGAAGAAGAACAGATTGGTGGCTATCCAACTGGTGAACAACTACGACAATCCGAGGTTGATGCGACAACACTAGACTCTGAAGGCCGATGTGTGATACTCGAGTTCCCTGCCTTCGTCCTAATTGGAACTTACTGTCCCGCGAACCGCGATGACACCCGCGATGCATTTCGAATCGGTTTCTTGGATATGGTAGATGCTAGGATCCGTAATCTCGTTGCAGTGGGAAAGAGGGTGATCTGGACTGGGGATCTGAACATCTCAAGGGAAGAGCTCGATACAGCAGCCGCGGAAGAGTCAATGCGGAAGCATGGCATGACTGGAGAAGAATATGTGTCCACACCTGCAAGAAGGATGTTCAATCAGATGCTTCTAGGTGGTAAGGTGATTGGAGCAAGAGATGAAGGCCGGGAGAGGCCCGTGATGTGGGATGTGACGCGCAGCTTTCATGAAGGGCGGAAGGGCATGTTTACATGCTGGGAGACGAAAGTCAATGCTCGACCTGGGAACTATGGCTCAAGAATTGACTATGTTATTTGTAGCCTGGACATGAGGGACTGGTTCAGCGACTCTAATATCCAGGAAGGCCTTTTGGTACAAATGATCATCCTTGCAGCTACGTTTTGCTAATGCTCTGGCAGGGGTCTGATCACTGTCCTGTGTACGCCGTCTTGAAGGACCAGGTCATCATGGAAGGCAAGGAGGTGTTCATGCGCGATTTGTTGAACCCTCCAGGCATGTTTCAGGACGGGGTCAGAGCACACCAATGGACTACAAAGAACTTGCTGCCAATGTCAGGCAAGCTGATCACCGAGTTTGATCGCCGTCGGAACATAAGAGATATGTTCTCGAGGAAGCCATCTTTGCCGACTGCTGAAAGCTCCAATGGCACATTTGTCGGTAGCGTAGACCGGACTCCTACGATTATGCCTAGCCCCGAGCCCGCAGTTAAGCAGGACGAAGACTCACAATCCTCGGTCGTGGCGCCGTCCGTACCGATCGCTGCTCCAGTCCCGAAGAACAGCGCGTCAACAAAAAGAAGCCAGAAGGAGACCACACAGCCCGTAGCAAAGCGAGCAAAATCTGGGTCACAACCATCTACCACGGCCGAAATCAAGAAAGGCCAGAAGAGCTTGAAAGGCTTCTTTCAGCCAAAGTCTACATCTAAACCATCCTCGCAATCTGATGGACTCTATGGCACAGACGAGGAAAAGATAACGGTTCTAGCAGCAGAGACCCAAGAAATTTCAGAAGTAGATATCGCTGTTACAGCAGCGGCAGACGATCTAGCTACACCATCTCCGACCAGAAGCCAGCAGTCCAATAGTAACAGCTTCGTCGATCCGATCGTATCAAAAGAGTCCTGGGGCAAGCTCTTCATCAAGCCTGCCGCACCCAAATGCGAGCATGAGGAACCCTGCAAGACCATGCTAACAAAGAAGACTGGTGTGAACTGTGGCAGATCTTTCTGGATGTGCGCCAGACCACTGGGACCCAGCGGAAATAAGGAGAAAGGAACGCAGTGGAGGTGCAGCACCTTCATCTGGGCAAGTGACTGGAATGGTGGTGGCTGACGAGGAATGGTTTCCAATCATGAGACTGTGATCAGCTTTCACCTACAGCTTTCTGGGTCCTGAAAAGGTCTCTGTACCACTATCAGCTGAGTGCGTGCCTTCCATTCCAGGTACATGCCTGTGCCGCATCCTTCAAATACGAACCTCGAAATCCAACTATGTACAGCTCTCTCCAGTGGCCTCGGCATGGACTTAGATGAAGCTTTGATCTACAATATCATAGTATGCTCTCCTTTGCCGTTACATCTGACCGTGCTGAAGTATCCAGTAACCTTTTGCCTGCTGCTGAGAATTCGCTATGCCTCCTCGCCCGGTCAACTTTCAACCCTTGAAAGACTTTGGCAACAGCATCGTGTTCTATTTGTCGATTCTTCCTCTCGCCATAGCCAATCCAGATGTCCTCAAAGATCGTGATTCGAGGAGAGATAGGAAGAAGGAGGGAAGGGAGGATGAACGAGGACGAAGCTAGACGGGTTGAAGAGAAGAAGGTTGCCTAGAAATATGGATAAGCTGAAGGACAATATGCAAGAGAGCACGAGGGAAGGGAAAGCTTGACAAGAACGGAGCTCATTGACTGCGGCCACGGCATACCATCCGATATGTTAGAGGTGAATATCAGCGGGCGGCCTAGAATCTCAACCTCGCCTGTCAGAAACCAGGACAGCTGGCTTGGCGCAAGCAGCTTCGATACCATGAGCAGTCAGTGCCACATATTCTCCACTCAGTCAGAACTCATTTCCACTTCATGACCACTACTCCAGCTCTGCTTGAAGGGCCATTACATCTCCTCGTCTCCCCTACCCGTTCCTTCCTACCCTCGATGTCCATATCAGGATCCGTTCACACACACCACCCCCTGCCCTCATCCCTTCACAAACCCATCAAGTCTCAACATGCTGACCTAGAAGACGCACCACCGCTTACTTGCTCACTCCCTACCTCCCTCCCCAAATCCCCACCCTCCCAAACCCAGCCCACGACAAGAGCAGGAACCAACAGACCATAATCACGTGAGGAAGCCAAATCACAGCGCTAGACCTCAGTCCCATACATACCCTATGCCCTAACCCCACCCAAACACACACATACACACAACACACAAAATTCCTACCTTAGTCCAAGGTCAATGATTGTGTTTCCCGCCCCTCCCCTACACATTGACCTATGAAGTCACTTGGCCCCCAAAATTTGCGCCTCCAGGCACCCATAGGCGCCGAACACAAATTTCCCGGGGCCACGGAGGAAGGCGTGACGCAATGATTCTGAATCTATTCATTGTGGGTGGAACTGGGTCTCTGCCCTGTGCCCTGTGCCCTGTGTCCTAATGCGCATGATTACACAATTTATTGTAGTCGTTGTTGTGATTGCTTTTGCTTGTGGTATTTCTTTATGGATTTTAGTGGTGGTGACGGTGCTGGGAATGGCCACTCCCTTACCACCCCGTGGGCTTGCTTGCGCTTTTTCTTGCTTCTGTGGGAGCTAGCTAGTTAGGGTAGGGAATGGGCGGAGGATGGGGATGGGGATGGAGGCGGGGTCGGTTAGCTAGCTGCATAGCTCGGTGTCACATCAAAGCTTATAACAACAACTTAAGAAGGAGGTCCGAAGGTCTGTCCTTGCTCGCTTGCATTGTCTTCTGGAGGCATTATCTCCTGGTGGCGGTATGAGGCAGCATACCCAGCTATGTAGGTAGGTAAGTAGCATCCTCACAATCAAGCCCATAGTACAATGCAAGACGTTTTTTTTTGGGTGCCCGAGGGCTTTTTTGGGATTTTCTATCTGCTAAACTACCATGCTGTCGGGGGTTGGATGGGGGTTGAAGATTCTCAAGCGTGGGCAGCAATAACTGCAGAGGAATTGTGGAGTGCTAGAGTACACGAATGGTAGGGATGCCTTCGGGGTTTTGATTGTCCCATCCGTGCATCTCTTTGTCCTTCTTCCTCTTGGCTTCCACGCCTGAACAGAATTGGAACCAGTTCTCAGAGAAGGCGGATTTCAGCTCCCAATTTAGCCGGGTTGATCAGCCAAGAGCTGATGCTGCATATGTTCGAGGTGAAGAACAAGGTGCAGGGCAATGGTCGAAGATGCTGCGCATGTCAGTGATGCGAAACAAGGTGAGAGTGTGAGAAAACGTACAAAGAAACACTATTCCAACAGCAGTCCAAAACCTCGTGATGATCCAGCTCGTACTTTGATACCGTGATGTCAAAAGATTCTCGAAGCAAAGTAAGCATCAGTTCCAGCGATGGCTAGTCTGTCGTTCCTGTGAGTCGATGATGAGTGCATCGGGAGGAAGACGTAGGGCCTGACGAAGAGGTGCAAAATGAATCATTCGCCTCGAGAACACCACAGGGACAAATCAATCGAAGAATTTGAGAGTTCTCTCCAACTCGGCCTCGAAGAGTGCGCGCTGGTCCTCATCAGAGAGAGACAAGTACGGGTTGCCAGACTCGACTTCACGAAGGCCTGCAAGGTCTTCACCACTTGCTTCTTGGATGATCTTGAAATCTTCAGCAATCCCATCCCAGTCGATGAGAGCCTCAAAGAAGTCAGTATCGTTTTGTACGTGCGGCGGGATTGATTGCGCAGCCTGGCTGTCTTTGGCTGGGTCATAGTCGCAGCTTTCGGAATCCTGTTGAGCACGCTTGTTATGGGCCTCAACCATCTTGGCCAAGTTTACGTTGGACGCAGCGGGCAGAATGATTCCGATGTTGTTGTCGCCATCAATGTGGAAGCGACGGACATGATCATCAACGTGAGTTCCGATGACATCCATATCGTCATCACCAACAGCCGAGCCAGACTCCGAATCCATGTAGAAATCCCCTTCCTGGTCAATGAAGCAAAGGGAATCATATTGCTCTTTCCCGTCACCAGCTTCCATGCCTTTGCGGGCCGCACGACGCTTCTTCTGGCCGGGCTTTCGTGGGGCGTACTGGTAGTCAGGGTACATCTTAGAGTGCTCAGCCTTGCGCTCCAGAGCTTTGGCCTTGAACATTTGGCGAACCGCTGGAGACTCTTCTTTCCACTGCTTGCCGAGGACTTTGGCTTCCACTTTGTTAGCTCGATACAGAGTTTCTCGTTTAGACTAGACTTACAGATGTCGTTGTTGTGAAAGCCAGGATTCTCAGCCTTGATGATTGGGTGATGTGCTTGACGATAGAGGATGAAAGCATTGGGAGGACGAGGGATCTTTGCATGCTTGTCGTTGCCCGAGGCCTGCTTCATACCATGATCACTTGAGACGACTTTGGTCTGATTCATAATCGACGCCCGAAGCACACTGCCGATTGCTTGATTCTGTTCTCCGCTGGCAGCTATGCTGGCAGCCATGTTGCTTTTGGTGATTTGGCGATGATATCGAAGTACAAACCCCAAGTTATACCTGACAAGAGTGTGGTGTTGGAAACTTGGTCGATATCTAACTCGCGTGTTACCTGCCCTGTTACCTGCCCTGTGGATCGCAGAATTGAAGATGTTTATTAAATATTTTTGAATTCATCTTGGGCTTAGTATTGTGCGGCTGGCGCAAGTTGCCTGGTAGTGAATGTTCTGGTCTGCGGTGTTCACTCAAGTTGTGTTTTCTGGGCATCGTTCCTGGTGTTTCTTTCACTTGTGACCTTACTTCACCTTCAGACAAAGACAATGCACAGACCTTTTGGTGATCACCAACCCAGCACACGCACTTTTCTTGCTGTTATGGTTCTACCGTTTGCTTGCAGCTTTATTTCTAATCGATCTGCCTCTTAATCGCAACCCTCAAGCTACTTACTTAATTACGTTGGTGCCCTTGGCCGGCAACCCGATCATCTCGACACTTTAAAAGTTGAAGTTGAGATCACGAATGCTTTTCCGCAAGATCAGACAATGTCTTTTCCACAATTTCTGAAGAATCACGCGACCTTCAATCAGCCATCGCGCATTCAGGAGGAAGACCTCGCACGGCAGAGCGCTCATCGCGGTGTGGTTGCAAGTGAGCTTTTCTACATATCATTTCATGCCGCCCGAGCTTACGTTACCTTCAGAAGATGGTGTTGTTCAGCAGTCTTGTACCGACGACTTCTTGATCGTTCTTTGTGTCGAGTTCTGTAAAGCTCAATCCCATCAGCTGATAAGCAGATTGCGACAGTTGGATCGAGCAGAACAAGACGAACGTATTGGATTCATAGCCCACGAAATCAGAAGATTATTGCATCACCCTCGGCTTTTCTCATCCGAGTCTTCAAGGGTTCGATTTCTCACCTTCTTGGCTGCCGATTCGCGATTCCAGTTATGCGAAGCTATCAGTGGCCTGCTGATGCAAAGCGAGGTACAAGACATACAAGAGGCATGGCAAAAGAACGTCTCAAGGAAGGGATACCTCGATGGCACTAGGGGCTGGGAGAATTTTCTCCTTTCTGACGCACCAGGTCTTCCTTTCACATCGGATCGAACCACACCTGAATCCACGGTGCAGGTTCTGCCGCCCGTCGCCTCACGCATTGTCGCTGGTTTTGAAAAAGAAGAGCGGGAGATCTTGCACTTTGTACGACAGGTATGTTAGCTCTGCTTGTCCTTGGTTCTGGGTCTGTAGGTCCAGCTGACAATTCAAAGAACAATCCTCCACTTGGTCGACCGGCACAGATGACTACGATGATAGACTTCGTATGTGTTCCTTCTATCGAGACTGATTTGTATGATTCTGATACATCGCAGGATAATCCGACGGAAAACTCCGAAAGGGTACCTGACGCCCAATTTCCGCAGATCGTCAAGCAAGTGGGTTTGAAGCACCACTTCATGCTGAACAGACTAATTGACGAGTTATCCAGGCAATCTTTCGCCCTAAGAATCAAGCAATCGGCAGTGTGCTTCGGGCGCTCGTCACCAATCTCTCAAACATGGCTCCAGATGCGCTTAATCAGCTCACCGAGCAGATTTGTTCCACTACTGTTCCTGATGCCATCATTCCAGTCATGACTGATGCTCAGCTTGATCAGTACGACGGCAATCCAGGTGGTTTCAATCGTCCCCGCTCCCGTGCAATCATGGCTCGCAACAAGGCTGATGTGAAGAGAAAGGATCGCGTCAACTTGCGTCCTCTCAATGGCTTCATCTGCTTCCGATGTAAGTCTTTCAATAAAAATGACGAACGAATAAGTACTAACCATGACAAGCCTACTACAGCCCCATCTTCGCCGGTCTTACACAAAAGATCAAGTCGGGACTTGTTCGTCAGCTCTGGCAGCACGATCACTGGAAGCACTTCTGGGCGATCGAGGCGAAGGCGTACTCTGAGATTCGCGACGCCGAGCTTCGTGTTCGCCACAAGAACAACATCACACTTGACCAGTTCCTAACCGAGACTGTTGGCTTGCTGGGCGTCATTCCTGCGGACAAATATCTTTCAGTCATGGGATGGGAACTCTTGAACAATGGGCCAAGCGAGTATTTTCTGGTCAAGGTCAATGCGGCGACTACGATGCTCGACACACCTCTTAGTACCAACCTTTCTGCTGCAGACATGGTCAAGCACTGCTACGAGACTGGTCTTGTGGAGGGTTCTTTTTCTGGTGGTGGTGGTGTTGCGATGGCGTTTGCTGCTCAACCTAGCGTTCCAAAGATTCCTAATTTCGTGGGCGAGGACCGAAGCGTTGGTGCTTTCACTGATGAACACGGATACTTCGATGAGGTAAGCATTCCATTCTGTGAAAGTTGTTCCATGCTAACTCATCCAAGATGATCGCTGAGGCCAAGATCAATGAAGACGCCAGTCAGGGTGATCAGACTACCCCTGCTCCATACGCAGAGAATTTGTCCATCGAGACAGCCACTGCGGATGTGCAACGCGCTTTGGAAGATTACCCAGACGAGTACCCATACGCCCACCACTTCCATCCTGAGGTTGGGGTTCCTATCCTCGCATTCGACCCGACAGTCATCCAAGACGACTTCGATCCCTTTGACCTCGGTGACTATGTCGAGTTCGACGTTTAGCGATGCCGCCAAATACATACCCTGCAGCGACATGCAACGTCACTTGAAGCAAATAAGGCATTGGACGAACATACGGAGAGCAACATTGGAAAGGCTCATCTACAGTCTCAAAACCCCCGCCTAGTGGTACTGTCAAGCTGCTACGACAATTTTTTCAGGGACGATGGTCAACCGCGGGGTTTTCAGGCTGGGGGCTTGGCGTTTTGGCAATTTGGCAGAGCAGACTGCACGGTCTATGGGCCAAATCATGTATAATAGAAGTTTGTCCTTGTCTGAAGAGCTAGAGAAGCCATACAAGGACGTAGATAGAAAATCCCCGAAAGGCACAACAAATTTCCTTTCATTTCCCATGGATCCCCTACATATCTATGAGTCCTCGTCCGACTGCTTGCGCTCTATATCATTGCTGTACCAGTCCTGCTTCGAGTCTCCAGGCGTGAAACTCAGCAAGCACTTGATGAAGCCGAAAGTCCTCAACACCATTAAAGAGTGTACAATTCTTGACATTCCGAAGCAACGTCATCCACGCTGTAATTATTCCTTCGTTCATGGAGGAAGAAGCTTCGCTAGGACTTCTGGCAGGCGATTGGAGTTGCTCTCGCTGTCAACTAACGTACAGAACCACTTGCCAGGCCACCCCACTTGCCGGGCCAGTTTGCACACACTTTACGCAGTAATTCTACCATTCAAATGGGCCAACATCCACGTCCAATTAGGGAAATAATGAAGCTGGCGATACTTCCTATTCGAGTCTATCTGATAGAATTCTAATGCGCAGCGAATTCTCTGAACGGTGCGTAATTTGCACTCTAGAGGGCGCCCTGCCCTATTTGGCAGCTCTGACCTCCTCAAGGTTCCACGAACGCTGTACCCTCTCTTTTACCATGCGTTTTGAGCGCTTTTTGACCTCTTGATGGTGCATTTGCTTCCGTACGTTGTTGAGCTCATTTTGAAGCAATTGCGCGCCAGCATGCTCTTGAATAGCCGCGTGGCTAAGCTTACGTACAGAGCGTCGAGTTCGAGGAGTAACTTTGGCCTCAATTTGCGCTTGAAGCTCTCGAATTTCATCCAGCTTCTTCGGAGTGCTACAAAGATGGTTAGGACCCTCTTGAATAGGCGCAGGCTGATACTCAGGCGTTGTGCGGCCAAAATTTTGAATTTCAGGATCATCCAGCAGTTTTTGCTTATTAATTGGCCAAATGCCGGCTCTTCTTCATCCTGCGCGAATATTTCGCATAGTAAACGCTTCCTGACGCGCTCGTACGTAAAGTATAGTAAAAATACTCCGATTGAGTGCTGCTATGCCGGTTGGAGTGTATTCTTCAACTACGCGGCTGTACGCGCTTGAAAGAGGCGAAAATGGACCTACATCAAGAGGTTGAAGTTTGTGGGTAGCGTGCGCAGGTAAATAGAGAGGATGGATGTTGTTTTCGAGGTAGAAATACTGAAATTCGCTAGTTATATGACTCTTTTGGCTATCAAGTATTAGGATGATATGCTTGCCTTGTTTTGACGTAATTAGGACGAATATCCGACGCAGCCAATCAACAGCTAGCTCTTCGTCAGTCCATCCTTTAGGAGAGAAGGCCTATATAACGTCAGGGAGCTCCTTATGCTCTGGAAACATATAATGTTCAGCATTCTTGCCAACGAAGATAAGATAGGGCTTAATAGCCCTTTCTGTGTTCATACGCTCAATAATAGAGACCTATTGAGTGTTATCTGATGCTGGAGCCACTAGGCGACCTATAGCAGGGTCAAAAACAACGTATTTTGACGCTATTTGCCCTATCTGAAACCCTGTTTCATCCATGTTGTAGATATCCTGCGGCTCGACTGCGTATTAGCTGCGAAGCTGTTCAAATTCGGCGAAAAAGCGTTCAATAACACTAGAATCAAGAGTCATGAGGCGCTTGATATCCATTGGTCGATTTCGTCGCGTTTTAAGCTCTGGATGGCGAGCAATTAAACGCTCCACGTAATGCTTGCCTAGTTGAATCTTATCCCCCTTGCTCTGCAGCAATTTAGTGACCATTCGACGAATTTGTGCATAATTTGGGCATAGATGCTGCCTCTGGAGGTCTCGAAAATACTGAATAAGCACTTTTTCTTCTTGTTTCGAGAGGCGTTGCGAAATGCGATCGGTTTCTGCTCGAGAGGGTCGTCCAGCGCGTCGATAGGCCACTGTGGATTTTGGCACGTCATAGTACTCCGCAGCCTTGCGAATTGAGCTAAATAGCCCTACATCAACGTCGTTTGAGGCCTGCTGAATAGAATGCTCCTTATCCGAGTCCATTTGGAGCTATATTGGTGGAGCTATAGCTGTTCGGAATATGAGGATGCCTGCGCGTTGGTGTGCAGAAATTGGCCCGGCAAGTGGGGTGGCCCGGCAAGTGGTTCTGTACGTTAGTGCAATAGACTGGGATCAAGAATATTTATTGGTGTTGTCATCATATACTGCTGCCCTGAATATCCGACGCCTACGGAAACGCCTTGGGACGATCTCCCAGACTCTGTACCTACTAACCGATGAAGACGAGGATCACGGAGTCATGGTGATAGGCTTTGGTATTGCTGCTCAGATAGCACAGAGAGTGTGAGATGGCTGTACCAGCTCTACACCTTCACCGTGACTGCAATGAATTCGGTGCGATTTATCGTTGTCCTTCTACTGTGGGTGGAGAATACCATTCATGCCGCTGACCTTCCTATCGGTGCCCTACAAGAACCAGCCTGGAGCTTTCCAGAAGCTCCTTGACATTCTGTTAAAATACACCAAACCCGTCTCCAAACATCCACCTAGACTTCTACACCAAGTCCCAACGAGCACAAAGATTATCCGTTGCCTTCTCCATCTCTGCCACTATGTCTTACCCATTCCTTCTTTCCTTCACTGCTTCGCTCCCGCATCTTCAGCCCAGTTGGCACTCCCTAGTTCTATGGCACTCTAGCGAAGAAACTCGCTTCCAAGCGTGATAGAGGGCAGCTCTGTCGGCCTGTAGAAGTTGCCTCCGCCCCCAACGTCGTATTCCATCCCACTGAGAACAACCCGGGGCCGAAACATGGACTTGCGGACAATGACTCCAACAGAATTCCCCTTCTATATACCTTCCACCAATTCGCGCCCAATGTGAGCTAGGGGTACAGCCTCCGAAAAAAAACCAAAGATGCGCCACAACGGGATGGTTCGAGCGGAGTCGAAGCAACCAGAGCCTTTACTTTAGTTTCACTCACGCCACTTCTCCATCATCATTTACTGCTGCTTCCTCAGAGCTCTACTACGCTGTGGCTTTGTAGATCATCTGCCTCATCTGCACTACCACATCATCGCCCTTGGAAAGCACATGCAACGACCACGAAGAGGAGCGCTTCAAGCACACACCTTTTTTTCCTCGTACGCCAACCTTCATTCTTGCCTCACACCACCCCAAACCCATGCCTACCACAAAAGCGGGCGTCACTTTGGCTGACCATCGACCAGCACAAGCGAACACAAGGGAAGGTGGAATGGAGAAGAAGTAGAAGAGCATGGAAGGTAGTCCAAAGGCAGTCAGGTCCAACCAACCTTAAAGCAAGCCAATTGGATACAACAGCCCATTTCACCCTAGAGAAACGGTCAAGACTCAATTCAGACCGAGCCAGCCATTCACCCTGTCATCCATACCTGCGCAATGCGCGTTGTGAGTTCTCACTCGACTCACAGAAACACACACCGCTAATCGGAGATAAGATCTGCATGAGAAGCGGGGGAGAGGCAAGCCAAAGTCGCGATAACGACTCCTCAGGCTGAGCCGACCCAGTACTGTAGATGGCCACCTTTCGAGGACACAAAGACACGCACCCGGACGAGCGTTGAAAATCGCGGTGCAGCTGATCCAGCAGCCAGGAGCAGTAGGGGCACCTACCCCGACATGAAAACCAGCCTTGAAGATAAAACCGTATCGCTGCATGTTCCGGAGGATATCGTTGCATGCACAAATGCGCAGACCACGCCGCCGACAATACAGCCAGCTCAACAAGCAAGCTAGCAAGCAAGCAAAGCAGGTGCCTAACCAATCTCTCAATTCCTCTCCTCTGCAATATCTAAGGTAGCAAAGCAGGTGCAGTGCATGTTCAAGAGACAGCCACTATATCTTCCGGGCAAGGGGAAACAAAAAGACCTACCAAATGCGAATCGAACCGCATACCAACCATCCAGAAACCCACCTGTAGCCATCATCCAGCAGAGGCAGCCTGACTTTCCACACCTTATCCTTGCGCACCGCATCCCCCCATCCCAGACGAAAACATCCGGTACCCATCCCCATCTCCATCCCCATCCCCATCCCAATCTCAGCACAGCACAGCACAGCAACCAAAGCAAGGAAGGAGAAATCTCAGCAGGCACCGCAGGAACCATCCCATCCTCCCATCTTCCCATCTCCCCATCTTCTCCCCAACCGTTCCATGCCTGAGGTTGATTACCATATCACCATACCCTCTCCGTTGTGCGGGCGGATGAAGGAGTTTCGCATACATCTCAGCACAGTCCTAATATCCATATCCCTTCCACCTCTCCTAACCATCCCCAACCACCACTCAAATACATGAGAGAAGAGAGAAGGTAAAAGGAAGGGAGTACCAAAGAAATGAAGGAAGAAAAGCGAGCAGTTAAAAAAACGAGGAGAAAAGTATTGAGGAGACGAAGCGGCCGCCTGACAGGGATAAAATAGAACCAGGAAAAATGCAAAAGAGGTCCGGAAGGGGTGGGCTAGAATGGTTGCTGGTCACTGGTCACTGGTCACTGGTCACGGGTCACTGGTCACCGGTGTAGTCGATTTCCCACAGCCGTCAGGTCTTTCTTCCTCTCTTCCATCTGCAGTTGGCCGAGGGGTGAGGGGTGTAGGGGGTACAGTAGTATCTGTCCGGTATAGACACAGTACTACTTCGGGTTGTACAGCTGCATACTTCTTTCGCGTTCTTGTGTTGGGGAAAGGGGGAAACTTATCCCACCACCCCACGCCACGCCCTCGTTCGTTTCCACTCCCCTCCCCTCCACTCCACCTCCCCAGTTCCATGAACCCTCGTCTATCTTACTCGCGATAAGAAATCTTCCTCATCTCGCCCAACCTCGCGCGCGCCGCCGCGAGGTTATTCTCCAACTGCAGGATCTCGACCTAGATGACACATCGAGTCAGCAA
>NW_006913631.1:77670-94008 GCF_000464535.1 Endocarpon pusillum Z07020
AATTTTTCCAAAAACATACCTGTTGTTCCATCTCCCTGACCTTGAACTCATGCCCACTCAAGCTCGTGTAATCCAGCCCATCCGCACCATTCTCATCCCGACTCCTCTGCTTGATGATCTCTCCTGGACCTGGCGCACCAACGCGCGACAGGCCGCGCCCACCCTCCTGCTCGCCTGCTCCAACTGTTCCTGAGTCTTGGACATGAACGTCGCCTTGACCCGCGACGCGGCCACCAGCTGCCACCTCATTTGACGCCACGATCAACTGCTCGGGACTGTTCCGCCCGGAGATGACGCCGTCCGCTGTCTCGATCAGCGTGTTGGTGGATGAGGCGACGGCCTTCGCGGCCGAGATGAGCCCTTCGGTCCACCGGTTGTTTTTCTTGTAGAAGGCCGTTCGCGAGCTGGAGCCGCGCCCTTCCTTGACGATCTCCTGCTGCGACGCCGTGGCGGCTTTGATGAGTTGCGCGATGGCGTTAGTGACGGCCACGGCGGCTTCGAGGATGGAGTCATGAATCTGGAGCTCGTAGGTGGAGTAGCCCTCACGAGGCTTTTTGCGGAGTTTAGCGAGCCGCTCAGCTGCCGCGTTGATGGCGTCGGCGGCCTTGGTCATTTCCGAGTCCACCAGATCACCCAGATCGCCGGAGGCATTGGATGTGTTGATCTTGCTGCTGGCGGGAGTGAATGTGTCGACGAGCTTGGAGAGCTTTTGCAGGTTCATCAGGACTTCGTGGTTGTTGTTTACTACCACGTCGGTTTTTTGGGTAGGTTCGAGACCTTCCAGGCGGAAGGATTGGAGGCCCCGGAAGAAGGTGACAGTTGAGGTTGCGGATTGGCGCGCTGCGTTGATGACTTGTTCACCCTTTTTGTCGTCGGTGGCGAAGCGGGTGAGGCCCTTGGTATTGGAGAGGACGTCGGCTATGGAGGCAGCGAAGATGGAGACAGTGCGGATGATATCCGCGTGAGGACTGTTCGGGCCATCGGCGATGAAGTTGTTGAAGGCAGTCGAGAACTCGGTGGCGCTAGACGAGGCCTTCTCGATTTGCGAGAGAACGTAGGGTGGTGTGGCGTTTTGGTTTCCTGCTTGCATGGTAGAATCCAATTCATACAATGCATCGTCGACTCGTTGTACTCCACTTTGCAATACGGAATCGATGATGTCGTTGATCTTTGCAACGCTGCTTTGCAGCACAGTGTCGATAGCTCCATCCAGGGCACCCTCGTCGTCCCCCTTGGTAAGCTTGAGCTCTTCGAGTTCCTCCAGGGCCTGCTCCATGCCTGACTTGTAGATCTCAATTTCATCATCTTTCTCCTTCATCTGAGTCTCGAGATCACCATCGCGTTCACTATGTTTGGAACGGATGTCATCCAGTATTCTGGTCTTGTTTCGAAGTGCTTCCTCCAAATCGGCCATTTCCCGGTTGTACTTGGCTAGCATTGAAGAGAGCTCCGAGCCTTTCGCTTTTTCGGCGTTTTCGGCCTTCTCTAACGCGAAGCGAAGCTCTCTTTTCAGCTTCTCGACCTCTTCGCGATGGCCACCTGTTGTCCGATCTTTCTCGTGCAAGGCCCTGTCTCGTTCTCGGATCATGTCTGCCAATTCTAGGTTCTTCGTCTTCATTTCTCGCTCTAATCTTTCTCTTCTCTCGATTGCTTCTTGAGCTGAAGCAGCCCTTAGCTTGAGAGACTTGGTGGTTTGTAGCAAATCAAGATGCTCCTGTCGGAGCTGGGAGTACAATTTTGCGAGCGCCTCATACTTAGATCTCCAAGTATTGACTTGAGCCTGAAGTGCCTGGATCTGATCGTCTTTTGATTGGTTTTGCATCTGGTAATTGGAGTTGAGCTGGCTCAGCTGTTCTTCCAAATCCTTCATCCTCCGATCATACTGCTGTAGCATCAGTTGATCTCGCTCATATTGCGCTCTAGCATTCAGGTTTTCTCGCTCGAGTTCAGCCATGCGGCCTTGGGTATGTGCTTGATACTGATCCCGCATCAAAGCTTCTTGTGCTAGTCTTTGCTGTTCAGCTTGTAATCTTTGTTGCTCTTCAAACTCTCGTTGCGCTTGCTGTTGGGCAAGCATCTGTTGCCGCTGCTGCTCTTCCCATTGCTGCTGCAGCCGCCTCTGTTCTGCTTCATACTCGTCTTGTTGTCTTCTAGCTTCATTTGTCCAGAAGTCATTGATAGGTTCAGGATCTGCCACCGCCTTCGCAGGCACCGGCGATGGCGGTTTTTCGACCTCCTTTGCTGGCCTTTTTGGTAGAGCGGGTTTCTCGTCATCCTCTGCAAGCAGGTTTGGTGGCTCTTGAGGCAGTTTCGGTACAGTGATCAAACTAGTCAGATATCTCAGGTTTGAACATTCGTAATAGAATCTAACAAGTCGATAATGTTGGCCCTCGTAACGTCCCCTCAGAGGCTCAAGGGCATCGTCATCTCCAGTGGCTTTTTGATGTTAGCAACAGACCAACACAAGACCAGCCGAGACATACTCGTGTGCATCGCCCGCAGCATGCTGGTAATAAATTTGTAGATGCCATAGCTTTCTTGCACAAGAGGGACCAGTGCAGCGATTCTACTCTCATTGTTGGCGCCGCCTCGGAAATGTGAGAAGATCAGCTTCTGGAAAGCATCAATCTGATCCTGAAGTGTCATCAAGTCTGATATCGTTTCGTATCTATTTCACATTAGTTGGCTATCCCTGCGGTCTGAAGTATTTGTTATTCACCCTTCATTCGGATCGTTGATTGATTTCAGGCTGATATACTCTTCGTACTCAAACAGCCCTTCTTCAGCATTAGCATCACGGTCCGAAACATCCAGGGGTTACCAACCATTGAATTCAGGATGTTGTCGGTGGAAGGCAAGCTTTGCCAGGAGAAAGAAAACGTATTCGCGGATCAGCGGGCCATAGCCTGCAAACGTGTCAGCGCCGTACAACTAGACAGCCCCTTTGCTGTAGTCTACATCGGTGCAATGGCTTGCCAAAGACTATCGAATCCCCGTGCTTTGACAGGCATACCTCGCAGACCCTCCCCGTTCACTCCTCT
Source organism: Endocarpon pusillum Z07020 (assembly GCF_000464535.1). Taxonomy (NCBI): domain Eukaryota; kingdom Fungi; phylum Ascomycota; class Eurotiomycetes; order Verrucariales; family Verrucariaceae; genus Endocarpon; species Endocarpon pusillum. The sequence continues at coordinate 80,712 of NW_006913631.1, forward strand.
AGCCAGACTTTCCACCCAATTAATATTCTGCTGGGCCTCCTTGAGAACGACTGGGTGGCCTTCTTGTAGGACTTTGTGTATGGTAATAAGTGCTTTGAATGTTTGTATCTCATCTGCCAATATAGGTTGCCTGCACTACCCAATTACTCGATGCTCTAGCGTTCTGCGCGGAAGTACTGTTGGTCGAGGGAGGGAATCACATAAGGACATTAGGCCTTAAACGTACACTTTCATGCCCGCCCAAAATGACTGAGAAGTCTTATGATCCCACGTATAGACGATGGCAGCTCGAACATGTTTCCCTGCGTCCTTGTAAGCTTCGTCTCGGTGCGCTAGGGCTGGGCTAAGGCGACGCTGGGAGGCATGGTAGGACCGTACGTTTTGGTGCTGTTTCCTCTATTCAAACCACATATCAGCTAGGTCGTATGATGCAAGACAGGCTGTGATCGTACCTATACTCGTCGCCTTTCGAATGTTCTGCGCAAGATCCGTTTCCGTCCTTATGGCCATGTCAGTGCATGCGCTCTTTCTTCTTTGCGTCTTGGAGGTGTGCAAACCTCGACATATCGATGTTTCTGCCACCACTTGCACCGAAGCCTGGGTATGACATGCTACCACTCCTCCCGTAACCCCCCGTCGCCGCAACTGACGACCGTCTTCTTGCTCCTCCCTCCTGATGGTATGATTGAGGGTAATAGACCGCCGTGTTGTCGATACGTTCAATTATAGGTTGTCCACAGACGACGGCTCAGCTCTGCGTTCAAGGAATAGTCGATTTTGCAGGCAGCAATAAAAGAAATTGCTTGACACTCCACTGCGAGACTCGGGAATCTCTAGAACCCAATGGGAGATGCATCCTGTCTTGGCGTGGCTGGAGCTTCGTCACACTCCGCGTCAGTTTACCTTTACATACGTATGTAGTACATATGTACTGTAAGTCATGTATGTATTTACAGTGATTGGAGGTACTGGCCCCGCGAAGCCTCCAACGTCAAACCTCACGCTTCCAACACTTCAATCTTCTCTTCTTGGTCAGCATCCCATCTATCTCCCAACATTGTTCGTATGTCCAGCACGGCGCTTCGCGTTTCACCTCTCACTGCTTGTACCTATGGCTTCGCGAGATCGTTCTGTCTCCCCGAAAATCCAAAATTGCCCGCTGGTTTCCCCCTCGGCGCCTGCATCCGTTCATTCCTCAAGTCGCACCAAGCGGAAGCGCTCGCAAGGCTGTGACCCTGGAGCCGACGAGGTAGAGGATCCTCGGCCTTCAAAACAGATCAAGAGATCACCCACCCTCCTAGCGCTCTCTGAAGACAACTTGCAAAAACTCAACGCAGAAATCATGGACGGCGCAAACAGCATGAATGGCCTGAAAAGAACCTCATCCAGACCTTCCAGAAAATCAGATATAAGCCAGGATACAACACAAACCCAAAGTGTTTCTGTCGCTTCCGCTTCCTACCGCTACAATTACCTCGCAGACGCCCAAGTCTTCTTCCACGCGGATCCGCCTGATTATATCAATACCACTATCCATACCATTATCGAAGCGAAAATCAGCGAGAAGGATCGAGCCAAACTGAAAGATATAGCAAGGCAGTTCCACAGTAACACGATGAAAGTTGTCAGAGCTTCAGTTGGCGAAGATGACTTTCTTGGAATACTTACCGGTGCTTTCGAGGCTCTGAATAAAGTCCATCTCTGCCACCGAGCAAAGTCCGACTGGCGAGAGGAGCTCAAGCCTGCGAGCCGGCAACCACACTTCGATCTGGATTTCCTCACGAATCCGAACCTCAAGGCCAATGGCCAGTCATCAGCCCTTGACGAGGCTTTGCCTCCACCTCACAAACGCCAACAGCGGTCTGCCAGTCAAACATACATGTCTCCGTCGTCAATGAACGACGCAATCGAATCTGCATCAACCAAAGCACCACAAGACACTGGTACGATGCCTCCTCCGGCTGCTTCCTCTTTACTGGCGAAAGAAGGAGATCGATCTGTGATCAAAACGCCCCGTCCCGACTTATCGATTGGCATACTTAACACGACTCTCCACTCGCGTGTTTCGACGGAAAAATTCAACGAGGTAGAGGTTGAACAACTCCTCAGATACCTGCAGGCCAAGCTGAGGCCCCGCGAACCAGGGAAGCAGCCCGAACCAATACTGATATCAATACCCGCTCTACGCGCGTCAGATCTCGCTTTTCCCTTCATCGTTGTTGAGGGAAAGGCATACTCCACTGGCAAACAGATGTTCGAAGCCGAGAACCAAGCTGCCGTTTCCGGGGCCTGTGGGCTGAAAATACAGCTGTGTCTTGACGAGTTAGTACAGCAAGTAAACCGCACAGCAACGACTTCGGATGTCCCACCAACTACACCTGCTCCGCCGCCGCTTTTTTTCTCCGTCTGCACCGAGGGCCCAATCCACGCGCTCTGGGCCCACTACACGCTGGTTGAAAACGGCGTGCGCAAATTCAAGATGACGCTGCTGAACTCCTGCAACGCGGTGAGGCTGAAGGATCTAGAAGAGTTTCTCGTCGCGTTCTATAATGTGTGTAGTTGGGGTACGGGAGGATTTCTTGACTCGGTGGTGGAACGCCTGGGCAAGGTGGTGGCGAACCTAACGGCTGCATCGCAATCGTCGGGATAAGGGGCTTCAGTCGTTGGTGATCTCGTTGCCGAAACCGAATAGTCATCTCGTCTATATTTTCATCCATCATCTCTGCTGAGACCCAAAGGCTTACTCGGTATGCAATCTCCCGCTCACAAATGTATGGCCCGAGTCTGCCATTAGCGCGCTGTGCGAGCACGCAGGTAGGGGTGATATCTGTCAGGCAGACTCAAGCGTCAGACTCTACGTCGTAGAACCCTCGCTCCCAATTAGGGTGAAGTCGATGCCTGATCTTACTCTCCTGGGAGCTTCGTCACACCCGACGTCAGTTTGTTTGGAATCGGGAAAGTGTTCTACTTAAGAGAGAATGCCAAAGAGCAAACGGTGTAGCTGGAGCGATAACCCTCTTGCGTGGTCTCCCCTGGAATTAATCAACCACTTTCATGACGTATTTGAGCTATCCTTCGTTACCCTTATATGGTATCTGTGAGCTGGGTATCAATGTGCAAATTGACAGACCGCGCTTCTCGGCGATCTGTTCGTTGATCAGGGCCTGACCCGCTGCTCCTGGCATCGCTCTCTTATAAAAATACATGCATACCCAAACCAAGCCCTATAAATTCCCAAACTCCCAACTCCCAACTCCATCGTATCATCACGCTGGTGTGCCCCCTGAGTCGCTCCTCGATTGAAGCTCTGGTCGATCATCTATCTTCTGTGACGCCGAACCATTCGAGTCCTCACCATGGCCGAAGAACTCATCATGGTGCTCATCATCAGCAGCAGGCGTCGGAGGGTTTGAATCCACTGGCGCTTCCACCACCAGGACTTCATCAGGCTGCTCGTCCTTCTGCGCTGGGCTCTGCCGTTTCCTCCTTGTAGTTTGATTAGGCTTGGGCGTTGATAGCCGGCTGCTATCGGTAATCGTTGTGCGATCCGAGGGAGCTGGCGCAGGCACCGGTCTCCGCTTGGGTAGAGGTAATGCGCTAAGTATAGAGCGCTCAGGATGCGGTAGGGGTGTGCCAGGCGGTGGAAGTGGTCTTCCTCTGCCCATGGGCAATTCGGGAGTGCCTAGCTTATTGTGCTGGGCCGCTGCCTCCTTTTCACGTTGCTGGTTGCGAGCAAGAACGCCCCAACCCCAATTCTTTGCTGCCGCGGTTGCGGAGCTAAGATTGATTCCCTGTCGCTTTTCTGCTGACGAGGCCAATGATCTGATCGAGCCCAGAGTACTTGTCCGCGAGGGTCCCTCGTTCAGCGACGGGGCCTTTGAGTCCTCACTACCGGCGATAGGAGATGTCAATGTCGAGGACTGACTGTTCGTTTGTATGGACGACGATTCAGATTGTTGGCGGGGGTTACGGATCGATAAGCTCTCATCAGAAGCTTTAGACGAAGGCCTGCTTGCCGCTATCAAGGCTGCGGCCAGGGCAGTCTCGTTTGGTGGAGAGCCAGCGGGAGAATCTGCGGGAGAAGCGGTGATGGACTTGCTAGAGAGCTCTTTCAGCATAGCTTGTGCCGCATCCTTGCGTTGTGGTGGGTCTAACAGCCTTTGCCGTCCGTCAGCATCAGCGTGACTGGGACTGACCATTGGATCAGCAAGGGAAGCAAACGAGCTCGACCGCAACGCTCGTGGTGGCTCGGGTCGATGGAGCTTGTCCGCGGCAACGGAAGATGATCGGCCCAAGTCTTCTCCTGACACCTTTGTCGATCTGCCTGCTCGAGACTTCAGCCCGTTCGTGGGCGACGGTGGTAGATGCAGTTCACTCACAGTCCTATCGTGACTGCTCTTGATTGTATCCACTGACGCATCTACATGACTCTCCCCAGCCTCGCCTTCATCCTCAGGCATCTCTTGCTTGATCTCCACAGGCTGGGCCGGCTTGACTTCCCTCTTCCACACACCGCCTCGGAAGGCCTCTTCGCCTGTGTCCAAGAATGGGATGTCATCCCAGAAGGGTAGCACAAGTGTTTCAGCAAAAACTTCCCGGATCCTGCTCTCAATAGCTCTTAGCACAACATTGTATGTGATCTGCCTTGAACTGACAATGGGCTCTATCTTCAGGTCTAGGTTGGGCATGGTTTCAAATGCTACCCAGACACGATTACTGGGTGGTGGCTTAAATCGGATCAGACCATGTCCTTCAAGCTTATTGACCACCACAGCAAGAACGAGCTCGACCTCTCGCGCTTTGAAGCGCGTGCCAAGATCCAGTCGTGCCGTTGCAGCTATTTCGATGCGAAACTTGCCACTGTATTTGAAATCCCCTTCTGCAGTGCAGTCACCATTTACCGTCAAATCTTTCAGCTTGGGATTGGTGAGAAACGGCGCACCCTCACCCATATCAATCCTCTGCAGCGCAAGTCGCGTGATAAAGTTTGGTTTCTTGACCCGAGATATCTTCTTGGTCATCTTCTTTCTGATGAAGGCCTCTACTTCTGGCGTTTTGTACATAGAGAGGAACAGCCTTCCAACCAACGCATTCAGCCATCTTGTTTGCAGCTGTTCCTCCGACGAGTGCAGTTTTTGCACCAGTGTGATGATGTCCTTGATCTCGTATTCTTGAGGCACAGGCGGGCTGTCTTTCGCACCCGGTATCTTCTCTTGGTTCTTCAAAAGCGCAAAGTAGAAGTCTTCCTTCTCGGAGGAGTTTTCGCAGAAGAGGAAGAATGGTAATGATGTTGTTTGGGTCGTGGTCGCAGCTCTCTTACTCCGAGTCAAGCAGATAGCATTGCGTTTGATCCAAAGCTCTCCCTCAGGTATCTCCTCTGGCCCACCATATATGCTCACATCGTGATGTTCCAGAGAAATCACATGTCGGACTTCGAGTTGTTCCGAATCATCATACAGCATAAGATGACCGTGTCTGCGTGATGTTCAGCCTGCAGGCAGGATTCCCGCTTGATCTATCGGACATACCTCAGCACAACGAAGAACACATTTCTAGCTCTCTTCACAGGTTTCCCATCCGCTTTATTCGGCTGTATTGTAGGTTTCTGCTGGCGATCGAAGATGCTTCGGTACATGCTCTGGTACACGCTCGGGCTCTCTGCCGCCACCACTTCTCCAGAAGGTGTCGTCCGCTCAGGCGGCTCTACTCTTCTTGTCAGTCCCCAAGGCATATTCCCGTGACATTGAAAGATGCCATACTCCCATTGACTCCACCGGGGACATATTCCCTGCACACCGCAAAGTACCCAGCCGCAACATCAGACTCGTGCTTTCGAGTGAATTGTTCCGCCAGAACATCGGCTCCAGACTTGAGGACGGCGTCGTCGTCATGTGCGCGTTTCAGAGTACTAGCATGACTAGTAGCAGAGGTCGAAGACTCGCTTTTAGTAGGGAGGGTGAGATAGGCATGGAGAAATATCACGGCGAAGACCAAGGGAATAAAGGTAATCCCTCCGAGTACATACACAAGGAGAAACCTAGTAAATGATTCCATTGCGCCCTATACATGCTAAGCCGACAGAAAAGATTGCTGACGAGGTCGCATCACTACCAACGTGGACACCTGTCGGAAACATTCATTCGCGGCCGGCGTGGGGATCGTGCCTCCATCTCAGGCGCATCCTCCCCGCATGACGATTCTAACTTAGTCAGTTTGTCAAGTCACCACAGCACGACTTGAATTTACTATTTTAATGTAGTCCCAGGTACATATTAGAGTGTCTATCCTGAGGGTATCATGCCCAGGCGTTGCCGATCCTACCATGCCTATCCCAAGGGTATCATTTCCAGGCATTGCTCCCAACCCAAACATAGAAACGCCAGATAATGCGTCTAGGCTTACCAGTCAAAGCCGCCTCCTCCTTTCTCCTCCAGCATTCTCAAGACTGGACCGACCTGTGCCTTCGTGTTGTTCATATTTGCCATGTGCCTCGTCCGTGAGTAGAATACAGGACAATCTTTGCTGTCGCACTTCACCTCCTCTGTCCAACCAAGTCCGGAACAGGACCTGCAAATTCTGTTCAGCTGGATAGCTTTCCTCTCTGCTTTTGTCATTCTTGCACGTAGAAGCAGGGTAGTCTGTGGCGACTGCTCGAAGCAGCTGTTACAGATGGGCGAGTCTCCATCCAGGCTTTCTCGACACACGATGCAGGTTGACGATTTCATGTATGATTCGAGAGTTTTCCTGGTAAGAGCATCCCTCCCGTCTGGAGCGAGCACACCCTCGACTCGGCGGATACGTTGAAATTTGGGCATCTCGTCATACCACTGTCTGACATTTGCTCCAACCAGATTGAAGATCCTTTCTAAGGGCGGTATGAGATTCTTCGAGATGTAGTACTCCGAATCCAGCTCCAACTGTGCGTCTTGAAGCAGCACTTCAGGTGCAACGCAGCGATCAATTAGACGAGCTCCTGGTCCGCCTGTGATAACGACATACGGTACCCTTTCACCATATTGAGGTTCAAGCCTTGGATCTTCAATCATCCTGCGAGCGCTGATCAAAGCCCCTGGAGGTGGTGGCCCCTTGTCGCTATACGTTCCCAGCTTCACCTCTCGAGCAAAGCAAAAGTCCTGGATCGACACCTGGCCTTTCATTATCTTGGTGCATTGGCTTTGGAAGAAGCTTTTGACTTGGCTGAGATCTGCTGTCTTAAAGAGTATCTTCAAGGCTTTCTCTTCGATCTTCTGTTCAGCTGGAGTGCCATCCCGGCGCACAGTCTCAATACCTTTCGCATCGAAATCTGGCTCTTTCTGGTCTCGATGCTCGTATTTGAAGCCGACATACCGCTTTTTCGCGAGCAAGACGCAGGGATGGTATACCTTTTCGAATTTGAGTTTTACCGGTCGCGGGTTCATCTTGGTAATGGTCTTCGCAATATCTTCACCAATATCGAACGCTTGCTCCCTAGTACGACCTTTCAGATATACGAACAAGCTATCAGTGTCCCCATAAACCACTTCTGCACCCCATTTCTCTCGTGAGTGAATTACGGCGATTGCTTTCTCCAAAGTTTCGCGAGCGGTTTGCACAATACTGTCAGCAATCTCTGAACAAGGCATCCTACCAGAGAATGATGCTGAAGTATATCCGTAGGTGACATTTGCGATCAGTTTAAGGGCCAGCTGTCTGTTGTTCAACAACCTCTGTAAGGTCTTGTCATTCTTATCCACTTTCATACCACTTTTCACCATAACTCGAGTTTCCAGGATCTCACCCAACATCTTCGCCAGGAGTGACTTCCGAATGTGAGTCTTGGCGTACATGATCCCGTTTGGTGCAATGTTGATGTGATCTTTCAGAAGCTCGATTAGTCGCTGCTCTCGTCGATAATCTGTGAAGCCCATCTTGTTCGTGCCGCGCCAGCTGACTACCCGCCCTAAGAAAGTCGAGTAACAATAGTTGTAGGCGATCATGATGCTGGGATACAGAGATTGAAAGTCCAACACGAGCATGGGACTAGTGTAGAAGTCGCTCTGTGGCTCCATGACCAACGGTAGACATTCCAAAGCGTTCTGGCCTCCTACTTGTCTACGACTAGGTGAAACCAGAATGAAGTTCTCAGGCTTCGCAATCCGGAACATGAGTGATTCAACCTTGAATTGGGAACCTCGAGAAATAACAGAGAACCAGTCTACACCAAGCAGGCGGGCTTGTTCACTTGTCCTTGGCACAAGCTCGTTGGATTCGAGGATATCAAGGTCGATTTGGACCCGAGAGACGAAGTACTCGATCACCTTCGACAAGTCCCGCGGGATCGTGCTCTTGTACCACGCTGTCAAGTCAGTGAACTTGTAGTGGGGAATCCGACGATGCAAGAGATGGAAGACAACGTTCTCCATGGTATACTGCAGTAGATTCAGTTCCCCACGCATAGCGCGCCAAATATTGATGGTATGTCGGCCCGTAATGCGTATGGTGGAGGTTTGATTGAATCCCCACTTATCGTCTTCTTTGCCAAAACGACCATGGGAATGTGATTTCATTCTTGACATTTCATCGCATAGGTTCAGCTCATACTTGACACGAGCCCGTTCGATAAGATAGCCCCAAGAGTTATTGTGCACTTCGTAGCCAGTCAATATATCCGGATCATACTGGCGAACGATATCGGTCATTCTGGTGAGCACATCCAGTTCCGTTGGCTCCGCTTCAACCTCGACAGGCACATCTCGAGATACATTTTTTGCGATTCTTCCGCTCTTATCATTTACCAAAACCCCGGTATGCCTCCCTGCTTGTGATCCATTGGCATCAAAGTCATCGTTATCCGATTGGACGCTCCAGAAAAGACAGGCAATCTCGTCTTCTTCTGGGTTTGGCGCCAGGTTGCCGCGAGTATTCACATGAACCTCCAGACTCATGATGCTCATGTACTGAGTCTCATGTTGGACGCTTGTGCTTTCATGCTTTTGAGAGTACTTGAAGCCGTGCTTATTCTTTTGTGTTGGAACATCAATCTGTGAGAGCAAGTTAGTATCTTCCTTCATTTTTCCATCGCTGTGGCTTGGAGCCATAGCTAACGAATTTTCACGCTCAAGCCATGCTGTCACCTCAGCCTTGGTAGGAGGCTGATCTGCGATGCTCCACCGTGTTATCTTACACAACCTCCTGCGCTTACGGTCGGCCTTTTCCTCTTGGACCTCGTCTAGAAGAGTCTGGTTTCTGCGTCCATATGTTGCAGGTGAACTTCCGGTTGCATCGAAGTCAGGCAGGTAGGGGACTGTGTTGCTTTCTAACCTGAACTCTCGACCACCATACTCACGCTGTCTGTCAGGAACATCTGTTTCATCACCGTAGTAGGCATTCTGGTAGATCACATCTGGAAGCCCTTGCATGCACATAGTCGTTTGAACTTCTGAGAAAGAAGGGCACGCCAGCCCGAACATCAGAGTTTTGACGTTCGAGCCTGGTATGGAGAGATCAGGGGGGATGGCTGGCAACAAAGGCAACAGGTCCGAGGACATCGCCGAAAATGGCGTTTTCTGACTTGACGATACGGACGCCTTGGAAGGGGTATGCTGGCTTATTGAAGTTGATACAGTAGGCTTGCTCTGTATATCTTGGCTTAGTTTCAAGGAAGGATTGCTCTGTTGACTCAATCTCATGATTGCGTTCGTGTCACTGGGATCCTTGACTACCGGAAATGGAAGTTTTGAATCACGCAAGGTTCCATTTGTCTGCGAGCCATGCTGTTCGGTTGTAGTTTGCGAACCTGGTTTCTGTTTGAAACCATTTTGAGCAGATTGCTCGACATTAGTCGAAGAGAGGCGATAATCGACTGTTGCGGGGGTATGGACGAGCCTAAGTGGTGGATGGATCTCTGGGTCAATGTCTGGTAGGAGGTGCTCCTCGTCGACAAGGACCTTGCGCTTCTTCTTTTGTGGTTCTGAGGAGCTTGTCAATGGCTCTAAAGGTCTTCTTTTGTGCCCGTTAAGGGTGTTGCCGGAAACGAGGAACTCATCTGGAATCTCAAAAGCGTCTTCGCTGACATGACTCAGATCTCCTGCTTTACGTATACCAAGATGGTCAAATTCGGAGGAGCTAATTGGCGGTGTAACATCTGTCGCAAGTCTCTCGGCGGAGGTATTCGATGAATCTAAGAAGGAACTAACTTTAGCACCATTGCTCATTGGTCCATGGGCGATGGGTACTCCATTTTCTGGTTCGGAAGTTGCTTCGTCTCGGATCTGAGCAACCCAAGCCTCGTCAACGAGCTCAGTCTGCGGACCCAGAGCATATCCAGCTGCAGGATCCCGACCCAAACTCGCCGGGTCTCCTTGAGGCAGATTCTTAGTGTAAAGATCCTCCACACTCTCCAGTGCTGTGTTGACAGTGCTCTCGAAAGGTATGGTTTTGACGAAGTTGTCAAAGGTAATCTTCTGTCCAATCCCCTGTTCATGCTCCTCTCTCGCAAGCTTGTCCGCCTTCTGCCGATATTCCTCCTCATGAATCCAGCCACCTGCTTGTGAAGCTCTTGGGTTTGCGGACATCGTCACTAATACTTCAGGAGGGAACGGACTGCTGCTGGTGTCTATCAATCCGAGTCGTGCTTTTCTACGCCTAGTCTCGTCTTTCCACAAGCCAGCCATACTTGGAACCAGTTTCGCGTCCAGCGGAAGAGGATGAATTCTTTCGACGAAGTCATGATGAAGTGCACGCGCCTGGACATCCTCTCGATTCAAGATGTCCTCGACGTGAACATCCACCTCCAACGAGCAGTGACTCTGCTTTGGTAGAGTATCTTCATTGGAGACGTACTCGGATGGGATCGACCGATCATGCCACCTATGCGAACTACTGTTCATTTCAAAGAAATCCGGGACAGGCCCACGAAACTTGACCTTCTTGCAATCGATATAGCCGCAACCAAAAAGATTGTAATCGCACATCCACTGAGCCAAGTACTGCATATGGCTTTCGTAGGGCTGAAGAACTCGCTTCATCACAGCACCTTCTCTTAGCAGGTCTGCAAGCCTTGTCATATGCAGTGGGTTGAGCAGATAGATCTTCATAAAGAATTTGTAGCCAACATGGAAGCCATAGAAGGGAATGCCCTTGACCAGTGATATATGTGCCACATATGCAGGCTTTCCGTCGTTCTTGCGATAGCTTACAGCCAAGGCTTGATCAATCGAAAGCTGTAGAGTGCGGATCGCGACCTTGACCTCTTCATCTATCAGGCTTCCGCTATATTCGATATACAAGTACTGGAACGCGCCATGGATGTGCATGAGCACCTTTTGGCCGGTTTCTGTCGCACCAAACACCCGAATGACCGACACCTTCGGCCGCTCCTTGATATTGACATTGGAGATGCCATGAGGCACAGGAGGATCGAAGCCAGTGGGAGCCGCCTGGTAGTGATCAATACAATTCAGGCGGACTCTGAAAGTCTCCATGAATAAGGATCAGGGTGGGGAAGGAGGACGGGCATCGGGCAGTCTGCCGACGCTGCAACATTTCGCGCACGTCGTCAATTGTGGAAAACAGTGAAGAACTGCAAGAAGATCCCCAAAAGACCAAAATCGAATTGCTTAGCCCACAGTGCTTGAAGCAGCTTCACTGACATAGATCAAAGTTGTTAATGGTGGCTACATGTTCAGATGATGCGCGTTTGATGGTGATGCCGAGGTTCTTCCGAGATGTGCCTAACTTGGGGGGGCCGCTAAGGAAGGGGGCATATGGAGGTGTACTTTACCCGCACCCGGACCCTGATATGCAAAATAGCAACAGGGATGCTGACAGGGGTATTTATGTAAAGAAGGCGTTTTGTAAGATATTTTGACCAAGGGGGAGTACAAAAATTAGGCCTAATACCGTAGTATGTTACCTCGCCGCTAAGGTGGCTTACTATATATATTATACAGATAGAGGGATCAAGGTAACATAGTCCCTCGCTATCTAGGTATGCTACCTAATAAGGCTCTACACGTGTTACTCCTCAGCTTGTCCCATGCCGGCCACAACAATCGGGTCCAACCTTTGTTGTTGTAACGTACATTTGCCTATACTGACCGTCCTCGGGCTCCCAGGGCTAGGATTGTCCTGGGAGAGCAAGATAGCTTCTTTGCAGACAAGACCCCCAAGGCAATGCGCCGCCAGTATCAGCGGCCGTCGCGAGGCATTGCAGCTTGTCCGATCGGCTGTCAGATCGCCCAGCAGGTTCCGAGCATGATCGCTCAGCCTATTCCGGGAGGCTGTCTTTCCAATACTCTTTGTAATGTATGCATCGTATCCATAAGTCAAGATACGAGCGTGTGGAACCTTCTCTGGTAGTAGTGTCTTCAGCCAAGGATCCCCTTGTCCATCCGCGGTCCATGTTGTCAAGCGGTTCCCCGTTAACCCATGAACGAAACAGATATCCACTGACGCATCCTGAGGCTCGACGAGAACTTTAACGCCGTCTGGGAATACCTCGTCCGCTTGCCGTTGAGGTGTAGGGGATCGCAGGCTGGTATGGCTGCTAGGGGGCCCACTCGTTGCTAATACTATAGTATGTCTTGAGTGGTAATGCCAGCTTGTTCTCTGTCATCTTTATTCTTACCCTTGGACTTGCCAGCGAAGTGCCTGCTCAGCCAGCCCGGTTTTAGCATTGTGAGGGTGGCAGATGTTTCTCACACAGTACATTTGTGTTGAACTCAAAAATACAGTTTGAGTTATCCTGCTACACGTTTTAATGCGTTTTTTTACAGACTTACTACGCGTTTCGCATGAGCTCCGCATGTATTTTTGGTATCTACCTTCCACGCTTTCCCGCTTGGTATCGCAGAATTGTACGTATAAATGCGCACTCTACGCCCTCATTTAGATAGAACAACATGCTATTTTCACACTGATCCATTGCTCAGTCAGTACAGCTCAACAGTTATGAGCCCGGACGTTACCACAGCGAGGAAGAGTGGCTGCAAGCGATGGAGAAGCGCGCTACGCTGGAGGGTAAAACGGTTGAAGAGCTTGTTGCAGAGCTTGATTATCCTCAACGAGATAGCCCGCGCCCATTCCTGGATTGCGGGATGGGAGGCTGGAGCGGCGACTGGGATTGCGGTTGTGAAGGTAAGGTAGAAGTGTTTGCTTCTGAATGACGAGTTTTCTAGATTAATAGGTGGGAGTGCTGAGTCGAGGGTTACGAAAGGTTTTGGTACTGAGTAAGGTTAAAGGCCCTCCGGCCGAAGCCCGGTCGTCGGGCAAGTAGACGTATGTAATAGTGTTGTGGTAGTGCGCCAAGGCGCCTGCA
>NW_006913632.1:0-71206 GCF_000464535.1 Endocarpon pusillum Z07020
AGTACTCTGCCATCTGCTGTCTTGTAAAGACAAGGCAAACGCACTAACCCTTCTCCGAATTCTATCCGGAGTTCAAGCAGACCGCTAGAAGAACGCCATTTCGGGACCATGGTCTTAAGGGACTACTCCGACTTGCACTATCTAAGGAACTCACAGAGAAGCTGGCCATAGTTGACGTCAGAGACATGTTATATAAAGCCTTCGTCTAAGAGTGTACTCGGCAGGACAACCTACTACGCGCCACGCTGTTACAACAGATAACCAGGTCATAGAAGCCGCCTATAAGTTTAACTGTCTCAGTTCCGGCCCCCGCCCGTCCTGTCGCGCCTGTCCCTGTTTCCTATGACCCTATAGACATAGATTACTCGGCCTGCAGAGCCTCTAACAAACGCGAAGCCAAACGAGAACATCAATACAATCTAAGCCTTTGTTACTACTGCGCAGGCCCGAACCACAGAGCTAATGCATGCCCAGAAAAGCCAAAGCCAAAGCTACAAAGCAACCTTCGTATTGTCTCTTTTACGCCTACTATAGCATCCTTGACTCCGGTATTCACTCCAGCAACCTTACAAGCAACTACACCCGTTGCCTCAGCCTCTCTTGCCCCTCTTCCTTTGTCTGGCAGTTATATTAATGCAAAGTCATTAAACAAAGCAACCCTGAACTAAGTCGCATTTAGGGGACTAAGAAGAGGTTAATTATTACTAATATAGTAAATAGCTTAGCAATACGATTAGATTCTATTTTTTTACATTTAGCAGACCTTCCTTTTGACTCTAAGTGCCTCTTAATTAAGTGTAACATTAGACAATTTAAATGTCAAGCCCTAATCAATTTTGGCTATTCTACAGTAGTATATATCAGCAAAGCTTTTACGTAACTCTTTCTTTATAAAAAATTAGAAAGTTAAAGAACTATAGTAGGCTTTGATAATTAGACCTTTATAATAATCTATATCACTAAAGTTCCCCTGTCTTCTGTACCTTCTAATATTTATTAAGAAGTCCTATTAATATTCGTCGTTCTTAGACTAAAATATAATATTATTCTTAGAATGCCCTGACTTAAACGACATAATTTGATAATAGATTAGGTACTAGAGACTATTATATATAATATAGAATACTGCTATAATTATTACCTTTAAAAGAACAAAAGATACTTTATTACTTTTAAAGCTATGTAAAGAGCATAGAATAATAAACCCTAAGTCTAGAGACAAATAAAAGCTATAGATATAACTATAATGCTAATTACAATAGAAGTAATAGCCTTTAATTACCTAAGTAAGCAAAGAGACTATAAAGTCTTTGTAGTATTATTAAGAGATATTAAGAAAGCCTTGAAACCTAAAGAAACTATAGATCCCTAGACTAGACTTCTTAAGTAATACTACAAGTTTCTGTTTCTGTTTAATAAAGCTGCTACTAATAAGCTTTTATTATACCGCCTTAGAGTAGATCACAAGATTAAGTTATTACTAAATACTAAACTACCGTCTAGAGCCTTATACAGCATGTCTAGAAACGAATTAGAGGTCCTAGACAATGCTTTTGCTATAGGCATAATAATTAATTTTTACTTATATATAGATTACCAGGGTTTAAACGCTATTATAATCAAGAACAGATACCTGATTTCCCTGATTTAAGAGACTCTAGATAAGCTCTGCAAAGCTATGTAGTATACTAAGTTAGATATTATTACTATCTTTTATAGAATCAGAATAGCTTATAGAGACGAATAAAAAATAGCCTTCTATATATATACAGGCTTATATAAATAGAACGTGGTCCTCTTTAGCCTCTGTAACGCTCTAGCCTCCTTCTAAAACTACGTTAATAATGCCCTAAGAAAGGATATCCTAGACTAATTCGTCTCAGCGTATCTTAATAACATCCTAATCTTTAGCAACTTGCTAAAAGAGCACTACCAACACGTAAAGACAGTACTAGGCAGATTAGCTGTCACTAGACTACAACTCAATATAGGAAAATACAAATTCAAAGTTCACAAGACAAAATACTTAAGAATAATCATCTAGAGCCGTTCAGAAGATGGCAAACCCAGACAAATACACATGAACCTAGAGAAGATAGTTGCGATTCGAGATTAAGAGAAGCTTAATAATGTGAAAGACATACAAAGTTTTATAGGATTTGCGAATTTCTATCGTCAATTTATTAAAGGATTCTCAAAGATAACCTTACCCCTGACCAAGCTTACCTGAAAAGACGTCCCTTTCAACTAGAGAGAGGAAGCTAGAAAAGCGTTTCAGACGCTAAAAGACATGTTTATAAGCTCCTTAGTCCTACAGTACTTCGACCCTGACTTACCCTGCACTGTAGAGACTGACGCCTCAGACAACGCGTACAGAGGAGTCCTGTTTCAGCCTAATAATAAGGGGATCCTGTAACCTGTGGCCTACTTCTCAAAGCGACACGCCCCAGCTAAGAGCAACTACAAGATTTATAACAAGGAATTAATGGCTATAGTCCGTGCTTTTGAAGAATGGCGCCTAGAGCTAGAAGGGTCCCAAGAACCTGTACAAGTTGTAATAGATCACAGAAACCTCGAATACTTCATGTTGTCTAAACAACTATCCTGCTGACAAGCCTGTTAGAGCGAGTTTCTCTCTTGTTTCGACTTTGTAATTAAGTACCGCCCTAGGTCACAGTGCCACACAGATAGATTATCCTGCAGATTATAAGATAAAGCCATTAACACTAATAATAATAAAAAGAAGTTCCTTAAGCAAGTAGTCCTGAAACCAAAGAATCTAAACCCCTAGATATTAGAACCTATTCCTATCTGTCTAATTAGACCTACAAGAGTCTTACGCCGCTATAAGAGATTACCTGAGTTAGGAGAAAGCCCTAACGTAATCACAGATAATATTACAGCCCTGCGCATAATAAACCCACAGCCTTGAACCATCTTAGAAGAAGATATCACTGCCGCATACCAGAATCTTGCCTGAGAAGATCCTTGTCGAGTAACTCGCTAACAAGTCCTGTCTGGGGTCAGAAGGTCTTTTATAGTCACGTTAGCCGACTATTCAGTAGAGAACAACAAACTATACTACTAACAACGCCTATGGATTCCTGAAAACGAAGAACTAAGACTCCGCTGTATTAACAAATGCTATAAACAGCCGATGACTAGTCACCCAGGCCCCGCAAAGACCTACGAGATCCTGCAACAATAATTCTATTGGCCAAAGATGATAGACTCACTAAAGGCACAGGGGGCCAAAGGTCCTATATGCTGTCGCACAAAACCGTCTTGCCAGCGCCAAGGTCAACTGCAGGCACTAGAGCCGCCCAAGAAACGGTGGCAACACCTGGCTATAGATTTCGTCACAGACCTCTCTGAATCCAACTGCATTTTCCCTGGCGCTATAAGCATTTGGGTCTTGACGAACCAATTGACTAAGGAGAGACACCTAGCGCCGTGCTCCGGCATAAAAATAGAACATCTAGTCAGGATATTTATTTACTTTGTTATTTATAGCTATAGCCTCTCTGAGTTAATAATGTCTAATAAAGATTTATAGTTTGTCAGTAAATTCTAGAATAGCCTATATAAAAGGCTAGGTATTAAAGCGAAACTATCTACTACACATTACCTAGAAATAGACAGATAGTCAGAATAAGTCAATTAAGCAATAGAGACTTACTTATAAAGCTATATTAACTATATATAGGATGACTAAGCTGAATAGATTATATTAACTAAATTCACTATAAATAACTATAAGTCAGAATCTATAGGCATGTCCTTATTCTTTGCTAATAAAGGCTTTAATCCTAGGATAAGCTTTGATTAAGCTAAGACCCTCCTTAACCTTTGTACAGAAGATATCTTGACATTTATAAAAGAACTCTTAAATTATTACTATACAGAACTAGTTTAGAGCTAAGCAAAAACTATAGATGTAGCAAACAGAAACTAGAGACGACACCCTGCCCTAGTATATTATAAAGGAGATAAAGTATAGCTGAACGTTAGAAACATCTGTATATAATAACTATGTAAGAAACTCAATAATAAATAAATTAGCCTATTTAAGATTAAATAAACTATAGAATTTACAGCCTACGAATTAGCCTTGCCCTCGTCCCTAAGAATATTCCTCATTTTCCATGTTGCCCTGTTAAGACCATGCTATACAGACATTCCCCTGAGACTCATAGTGGGTAATGACATATCTAATGAAATAGAATAGGAAGTTGAAACCATTCTAGAAGCAAGAAGAGAAAAAACTTAATAATAAATAAATTAGCTTATTTAAAATTAAATAAACTATAAAATCTATAGCCTGCAAATTAGCCCTGCCCTTATCCTTAAGAATATTCCCTATTTTCTATATTACCCTATTAAGACTATGTTATACAGACGTTCCCTTAAGACTTATAATAAGTAATAATATATCTAATAAAACAGAATAGGAAGTCAAAACTATTCTAGAAGCAAGAAGAGCTCTCAGAAGAAGACTGTTCTAGTTCAGAGTCAAATAGATCAGCTATAACGAAACGACTTAGGAGCCCGCAGCTCACCTCCTTTACGCCCCTGAGATCGTACAAGAATTCTACGAACGCCATAGCTATGCCCCACGTTGCCCTGAATACCCGACCTCTTAAGGGGGCGCCTGCAGCAAGTCAAAGAAACTACAGCTAGTCATGAATGCCTACAGATGTCTATAGTCACCCAGAAATGCTCGAGAAGATTCACAAGTGCCCCACCACAGCACCATAAGGACCTACGCTCGCAGGAGCTCGCGCATAAAGAGGGGGTGATGTTACAAATCCTCCCGCGACCTACGCCAAGGACCATATTCCCTGTGGCACTGACCATGGCTCACAGAGCTCATCTCAGACCCAGCTCCCTGCTGCTATTCTAGCCATCACTGACGACAGGTACCCACAATTGTCTATACCTGGCCTCAGCGAGATAAGGGGCACGGACATGTATATAGAGTGTTGTGTTCTCACTTTCGTTTCCTTTTCTTAACGCTTCGTCTTATATATTAGGCCCAACTATAGCTCTTCTAATAATAATATAAGATTATTACTCTTTAGAAACATCTATTTAAAAGATCTATACAAAAGTTATTAAGATCTACTTATCTTTATATATTAATAAGTAGAATAATCTTACTAATTACTCTATTATACTTAATATAAGCGTCTTTTAATAACTTATAAAGATAGTAAGCTTAGTAGTTATCTAAAAGATCGAAAAGGAATAAATAAAAATAATCTAAAAGCTAATAGCTAACTAAGATTTTAATAAATATAATTATTATAATATACTAAACTATTATAACTTACCTTACTAATATTATCTTTAATAGGCTTATAAATAGGCTATTCTTATTTTATGCTTTCTTCTTCATCTTTAATAATAGCTTAAAGGCCCCTTAGTCTAATAAGTAAAATAGAAACTATCTTATAAAGATATTCCTATTAATATAAGTTCTTTATAACGTCTAGATATTAATTTAATTATTTATTACGTTTTAAAATATTATAACTAACTTTATAATTATAAAAGAGCTAAATATAATAAACACCTCCTTTCTAGACTTAATAAGATTAATTAAATAGGTTAATAATATAAGTAAGAAGATTAGATACTTATTTAAATACTTAATATTGTTCTAAAAAAGGCTTATTAAAAAAGAAATAATATAAAGAATACTTATAGATTTACTAGTAATAAGATTATTATTTCTTAATAAATAAAGGCTTAAAAAGCTTAAAATAAAGCTATAAAAAATAATGCTATTCTTTAAATATAGTAATAGGCATAATAAACAAATAACTAGAAGCCTAGCTAACTAATTTAAATAATAGCTAATTATAGAGCTTAGACTAAGTGATATAATAATATAGCTGCTAAGAGAGAAGACGAAATAAGGAGGATAGAGATAAAGAACCTCTGTAGTATAAGTAGCAGGGCCCCTTCTTTATAATCTATAATTTCTGAGCTTAAAGGAATAATATATGCTATATTAATACAGACAGCTTCCTTTTTATTAGATCCTGTTCTTCTTCTTCCTCTGATATTTAATATAGGTCTTCCTTAGCCATCAGCAGCACCTTAGGAGGAGGCAGCACTAACAGGAGCAGGGGCAACAGGAGCGGCGCCAACAGAAGCGGCGGCACAAGCAGAAGCAGGAACAGCTAGATATCCTACTCAGATCAATGAGATATCTTCGCCTTCGTCACTATCAGCTGCAAACGCTTCGGGCCCTCCTCCTCCTCCTGCTCCTCCACTTTCTCCTCCTTCACCCCTGACAACGCCGCAGAGCCCAAGCCGGCCAAAACGAAAGCGTAACGGGCAGAGATATGAAGAGGCACTGGATCTTCTTGGGCCTAAGAAAAGAAGGAATAACTGAGGGCGGCGGAAGCGCTATGTGGTCAGCTAAAAAAAGCTGTTGTTTTAGTAGCTGTTTGTAATGTGTCGAATGTCGAAATCGATCGGCCATTCCAAAGTGTAATTCCTAGGCGAAATCTCCTATTACTATGGAGTTTTCTCGAAGATAGAAAGAACAACATTGTCGTTTTCACGATGCCTACGCCCAACGGCGAACACAATGGAATTGAGCACTTTGTAGTTCCTATTTGAGCTGACCAATGAGAAGCTGCGCCAAGGGGGCGTTGCCAAGAGGGGGCGTTGCCAAGGGGGCGGTCCCGAATGGCTCTCACGTTATGCTTCCCCAAGACTTGCTTGATTGGTCCAATCAGAGAACTTCGGAACAGAGTAACCCGATTAGTCCACACTGGCAGCTGGACTCGGTCGTCGGTCATTGTGGCTGACCGGGGCGGCCTGTCAAAGACCTCTCCACCTGACGAAGCCTAGGATCTCCTCAATCACCCGTTCAGCGTGTGTCAGATAAAGCCCATGTCCAGCCTTCTCATACAAGCTGACTTGCGTGTTGGGCACCAAAGCCTCAATCCACTTCGTACCAGCCTCATACGGCATGCCTTGGTCTGAATCTCCTTGAAGCACCAGCAATGAGGTCCCCGCCAATGCCTTCAATTTCTCTGTGAAATCGCAAGACGCGATGATCTGCACGCATCTTTCCATTGCCAGTGAGTCCGCGTCGTCGACGATTCTCTCAAAACGCGCTAGAGTGGGAGCATCGATTTCTGTCCCAGCGAGGGCTCCAAACACGTTGGGCAAGGATACTCGCGTAAACGTGGCTCGAGCGGTGCGGAGGCCGCTGAGGATTGAATCCCAAAGCTCACGCGAGGGCGCCGACGGATTCTCTGCCGTCTGCAGCGGGTATGGTAGAGCAGGTCCGATCCAGATGAAACCCTGGCGGAGAAGTATCAGTTAAGAAAAGATGGATGTTGCCGAGAGGTAGAGCTGCACAAGACCCAACTGACCTTACAATGCCTCTTCACCAACTCACTCCCCTCCCACGCCAGAAGCGTCTCTCCGCAACCCATACTAGCCGCCACGAACACAAAGTCCTCCAACTTCAGGCGCTCGATGATATGGATTGTATCTTCCGCAAATGTTTCATATGTGACCTCGGCCGGTTTCGCATTCGGACCACTCCAGTCACTCTTCCCGAATCCGCGGCGGTCGACCCCAATGCAGCGGATGCGGTGAGTCTCGCACAGAGGCAGCATCAGATGATCGTACATCCGCGAGCTCATTGGCCAGCCATGGATGAAGACCAGGGTGAGTTGCAGCGCGGATTGGAGCGCTGCTTCGGTGGCGTAAAAGGGCTGAGGGACCTTTGCGGGCGTATAGTCCCGGTAAAAGAGCTGGGTGCCGTCGATTGGAGAGGTCATGTAAGGCATGCTGTGCAGTGGAGATGGAGGATCTATGAGTTTTAAGAAGCTGGAGTTGTGCTGTGCTCTAATGATGGCTGTTGTTGCTTTCACTGTGCTCGGTTCACATCGACAGTCTTATAGCTCTTCCCAGGCACCATATCTACAACATCTCGTTAAGATCTGTGCTATAGTAAAAGAGAGCTGTCGAAATATACGATCTTTACGAGCTGGCCTTACATTTGAGCATCGCAAGTTGCTTCTCGTTATGCTCTTGGCATTTCTGTTCTGCTGGCAGTGCTACTAAGTAGTAGCAGACCTATCTGAACAACCAGCCAGCGAAACCGCTCTATCTTGGGTATCGTGCCGTCCGCATTTGGTTACTCCAAATCCCCCATGATTCGTAGATGCAGCATTTTCCCGGTGTGAACCCAGCCCAGATCAGTAAATCAAAGCATACTCCTACCGAGACCTCCGCCAAAAGCCCCAGGCATGCTGAGGCCACCCCTTTCATCCATATCAATGGTCGATGCCCTGGTTGGCGTCGGTGTCGGACTACCTTCTGCATCTCGTCTATACGAGCTCGTCCTTGGATTTCTCACTCGTGTCCCTACGAAACCACGACGGTTGCGACCTGTCCTTCCACGACCCAGCCAGTTCAGCTTCAGCTCCTTGCTCAGTTCTTCCATCTTTGCCTGCGCCTCATCGTTGGACTGTACACTTGCAAGCACAGAAAGACACTGCAGCATCCGCCCTACCGTTTCCGTGACATGTGATGACGAACTGTCAGTCGGTCTTGCGGCAGGTGGTGATGCCAGCGACTGGAACGCGATATCTTGTGCAGGATTTGAGGTATTGGAGGTGGCACGTGAGCGGCCAGCAGAAGAGCTGCCAAGCAGCGTCGAAGACTGAGAATTGAAGGATGAAAGGTTAGGATCGAGGGATTGGGCCGTTGATGGACGTTCGTTGGTGTTGGCGCTGTTGTCAAAGGAAGAGGTGTTGGAGAGGCTAGCATTGATAGACTCTAAGGATAGTCGAGAGAACGTGGCCTTCAGCACCTCATATCTGGGTAATATCACTGTATCCCGAAACGAGATAAGCAGCATACGACGTACTTCCAACTCATCTCCAGCTACTACCAGACCATTCGCTCCGCTGGGAGGAGATGTAGAGAGATGTGATGACTCTGAGGTTGTCAATGCTCCCCAAAAGTCAGCGGCTGCAGCTCGTGTGGTAAGCACGGTGCCACGGCCCTTGAATTCCTGATCAAGAGGAAAGAACACTGCTTGCATGAATGGCAAGACCGTCTGAAAGACTATCAGCCACAAAGATACAAGATGCGGCACGAGTCGATCGTCTGGCACCGATCGAATGGTGTGGTTAAGAGAGAGAAAACCAGTCTGAAAGAGATCATCCAAATCTTCGGTAATGGTGGTAGGTTGATGTCGCTGAACACATCTTTGTATATATATGGTAACGAGCTTGTTGAGATCCTCGACAGCCACCCTAACGTCTTCGCCCTCAAAAACTACCAATATCTTGGCCTTCAGAAAATCCCAGGCGTCATCTGGGGTCATGTTGTTGAGCCCAAAAGTTCCGAGTATGTCCCGCAATGCTGGATCAACAGCGACAGGTGTCATTGCCCCAGAAGTGCCTAGAGTCGAATGCTGCGGTAGTGACGTACTAAGAGTGGGCAGGTTGGAGAGAGCCCACTCAGAGCCTTCGCTTTCCCTCGACTTGGTCGCTTCAAGCGTCGAATTACTGGCCAGGGCCTTGGCTTCCCGCTTCTTTTCGCGAAGTGCACGGCCTGCATGGCGGAGATCAAGTCCAGAGACTGACTTGGAGAAGTTCGAACTCAAGCCCGGCGAGGATGGCTCGAAGGAATAGAGCGACGAAGGATTGTCGATATCCAACGGTTTGGAATTACTATTCACGGAACTTAGGGGAAGATTGTGGTGGTCATCTTTGTCCTTCAATTTCAGCTTCTGCCGCAGACCTGTATGCTTGTGTGGTTTCTCCTTCTCGTAGCTTGTTTGACGGTCTGACGAAGGCACTTGGATCATTGTTGAGGACGATGCGTTGTTCAGAGAGTACATGCTGTGGCTAGAAGAGAGCGAATCAGCAAGGCTGGTGGTTGAAGCATTGACAACCCTTGATAGTGCACTTGAGCCAATGGGTAGTTTATTCGGCGAGGCAAGCGGTCTATCCTTAGCCTCCTTGTCCTTGTCTCTGGTGATGCCAATGTGCTTCGGCTTGAACATTCTCATCTTCGAACCCTTCTTCTGTTCCTTCTCTGGCCCATCTGCTGACATCAGGCTTCTTGGAAAGGCGGCGTTTGCTGCAGTGGCAGCCGCTGTGTTTCCAATAAGCCCATTTTTATACTGCGGTTCAGTAGCTCGTGCATGCGTTAACGCTGCATCGGAGCCATTATTCGATGGTGGCGGTGTGCTTTTGCTAACTTTGCGGCCTTCTTGTGGAGTCATTTCTGGAGGGATTGGTGCTGTCTGCGAACGTTTCCTTGAATGCGACGACATCGAAAGATGCTGCATGGCTGCTTGAGCAGCGATCTGTGAAGCTGAAAGGCTCGCCATGCTCGAATGATCGGCAAGAGAAGTTGAGGGCATGGATGGCTCGAAATATCCTTGAGAGTGCTGTCTTTGGTGCCTCGAGTGACCAAAGGGTGATCCAAGTGGAGATCCTTTCCTTGTTGGCTGGTCACTATGAGGCATGAACTGTGTAGCCGGTCGGGAATAGTTGGGAAGAGACGTTTGGCTACTGTTCGCGGTTGCTATATTCGAGGCAATGTAGGACGGTAGGTTCGCCTGGTTAGCGGCATGGGCAGGACGTTTAGGCATCGATATAGAAGTGAGATTGGAGCCCGTGGATGTGTCTGATCCGGACGAAGGAGGACGTTGATTCTGTCTTGAGGATGAACGTAGCCGCTCCGGTCGGTGGGATGGGGCATCCATTGTGTTTTTCCGCTTCCTTGCAGCTGCGGGAATTTTGACTTGCAGCCAGCCGCGCCGGAATACATACAATCGAGCTGGGTTTGACCTCTTATTGCGTGACTCTGTGAGAGCCACCTACCATCACGGTCGCCCGGCTGTCATGCCCTTTACACGGTGTAAATGGATTTCGGCCATCTCGAAGAGCCAGCCAGTGGCATGGATAACAAGCATGTGGGGGAAGGGGAAGGAAATACAGTTACAGTAGTACTACGGGGGGGTAAAGATACTAGCGCTGAACTAACAATACTTATAACCCCCCCCTCCACCCTGGTAATAAGTAGTTACTCCATATTCTGCGTCAGGGTGCACGGGGTGCCCAAATTGGATCCGGCCAAGCCCTCGCCCCTAACGTAGGATACAGGGCTCTGCATCATTACCGTTTGCTTGTATAGCAACACAATTCCCTAATGGTCCTAGAAGCCTGGACTAAATCATGATTCCCTCCCGTCAGTCAATCTTTCTATCTATGCTTACAGGCCTTCGAACCAGCAAATATACCGCAGCCGACCAATGTCACGAGGTATCAATTAGCACCAGACTGGGGTGTTGCGTGCGAAACTGCTAGATCCATTCAAACGCCGTATGAATTTCCACGAAGAGGCGCATCTCGCTGCTGTAGAACGGGTGCGGATTCCCCTGGTCTTGCTGATTGTTGACGGACACTGCAGAGAATTAAGCTGATGATGTGTCTGGGCGGGGGATGACTGCACTTGTGCTCCTGAAGCTGGACGGGATTGGAGGGTTTTCAGACTCTCGCGTTCCGTTGGAAGAGTGGACTTCAAAGCAAAAGAGCCAGCAAAGGAGCCAGCAAAGGAGCCAGCAAAGGAGCTAGTAGAGGAGCCAGCCAAAGAGACAGTAGACCTACAAGACTACGGCAACCCGTTTCTCAACTTACCAAATGAGCTGCTCCTCGCAGTTGCACTTTCCTGGATAAGGAGTTCCAAGCCCTGCTCAGTCTCTCCTGCACCCAACTTCGTGTCCTCCTCGATTCCTATCTTGATGACTCGCTCAACGATATCAGTGTGAAGCTGTGATTCTTACGATACCTTGAACGTGACTATCCTGATCATTTAATATGCCGATCTTGCGGTTTTCTGTTCAACTGGCAACTTAAGCACTCATACTCGTTTGAGGAAAGATCAAAATCACGCGCCTGGCTCCTGAAGGGAGGTCAGCAGTGCCTTATATCACGTGAGGTTATCGACCTCATTTTTCGGGCCCACGAGCGAGGACAGCGATACGGCCTGCCTCTATCTTCCTTAAGTTCAAGCATGAGCGATCGGAATTGAATTTCCCGAACAAATGAAGCACGTTTAGTGGATGGGCAACTTCTGCTTGCAAGTTGCTGGGAGTTAGACTTAGATTCCAGACAGAATATGTTGCCAAAGACTCACCTCTTCAACTCGCATCCATTCTACTCGCAATGTAGGGTCCGAAAAAGTATAGCAGACTATTGAGAAGGCTGTCGCAGAAACAACAGGCTTAGAAAAGCCTAGAGTGTTCAAGTGCCCTTTCTGTGCACTTAACTATAGTCTGCACGTGCAGAATCGCGTGTGCGGCCGAATGAAAATAGTTTTGAATGTTTATCGGAATTTCGGACAAAGATATGCGAAAACTCTGGCGAGTGAGCAGCTATTCTATTGCGATAGTTCTTCTTCGCGAATTGATGTCGACGAACTTTTGCGAAGGGATTTACATGTTCTCTTCTAGCGGACGTCGGAGAGCTTCAGCACATCAAAAACAATCACCAATACCAGACTCCACGCGAATCAGCGACAGATAAAGTATTCAACCTACCTTGAATAGATGTATGCCTAATTCGGCCGTTTCCCTTGCTTCCCATGTTACAGGTGCCTCCCACTGATGATGGATTAGTGGGCTTTGACTTGGTGGTTTTGCCTCTTAGCCTCCCTTGTTCAGCTACTTATTCGCTCATCCAGTCCGTAGACTATTCGCCACGGAGGCTCAGGCCATAGCCTTTATGTATTTGAAGAGACTGAAATCTCCTAGACACTGCAATCCAAGGCTTGAAAGGATCAGACCCGGCCCTGTATTCTTACTTAAATACCTGCTTGCATGTTGACAGATGAAGAGCAGGTAGGGGAGAGCCATTATTTAATATAACCATCAGTTGTGCTTCCTTCTGCTGTGGAATGACCATCGACGAGCTCTCTAGCAACTTGAAGAAGTCGAGCACAGCTTGCCTGTGCCGCAAATATGGACGCTCGGGGGTTGACTGCCTTTTTATATGCATTTTCCCGAGTATAAAGTAATAGGTATGTCAACCTCTTCTTCTTCCTCTATGTTGAGAGCCAGGCAATATCGTGTGACCTCCTTACTTCGTACGCCATATGTCGGGAAGGGCAACGTCGTCGAACCTTAATTTTGCCTTGTACGTTATCGATTTCTTCCACAAACCTGAGGAATCCTGAGGGTAACCATTCCCATGATGTTTTGAGGATCATATCTTCGTTTCAATTGATAGCCTGGGTGCCAATGTTATGAGGCCAGCAAGGTAATTCAATTGAGAACACGGGATTGCGGCGAGATCCTCGATTTCTAGAGCTCCCTACTTGACCAGGCTAGAGTAGGCTTTAGTCCGGCCTCAACGCAGTGACAGCGGGCGATGGTTATGTGGTCTAAGGTCTCTGACCGCAGTATCATGCTGCGCCATGGACATTACTAAGGCATAGGGAGCTGGAAGGGGGACGACGATACATGTCTGAAGCGTGAAAGAGGTGGGTAATATACCACGTACTGCCGTGCGGGGAAGCGTAAATCTTGTTAGTTCAACACTAGTAAATTTGTATCAGAACAGCCCTCTTACACAATCATATGAGATTTCATATGAAGATACCCGAATTACTCTGCCTCAAGGGGTGCCGGGTTACATGACAAGATCATATCTTTCAGCTATCCTTCTCTCAAACAAAGTTGACCTCGCTCTCTTCCAAACTGCTTCATGGGAAACTAGACATACCAAAGCTCAATGCAAAACGCATGAATGGTCGTTTCTTGAACTTGAGGGATCCTTTTGATGATCTGGGAGGCTTGAAAGTAAAGTTGCGGATGAGAATTATTATAAGTACTAGTACATCATTTTTGCCTCAGTTCACAGCCGTACTATGTGCCTAAGGCGATGACTAAGTCAATATCTGCTTAGTCAACGACTAGCCCGTTTCAAGCCTGCGGTGTGTAGCGCAGCCCACTAAGCCCGTCTGGGGGACCGAGGCAGCATCATCTTCCGAGGCTAATAAAGCCAAGAGATAGGCGGTCCAAGTACTACTACGTAGTACGTACTTGAGTAGCACTTAGCGAGACCAGTAATGGTAAGTAGTTCCGAAAGCAGATGCTGACCTGGGCCAATTCTAATCATGAGGCAGTACGGAGTACCTCATTCAAAAACGCGTCATGCTGATGACTCCTTTCATAGAGACATACAGTCATATTGAATGGCATGGCATGCTTTTGTAGTGAAAAATGTAGGTCAACATTGTTGTCTTCTACGAGAAGTGAATTATAGTGCCGAATCTTACGTACTAGTACGTAGTAGGCGGAAGAAAGTGGCAAACAACCAACAACTCTGGTGAGTGGCACGAGTGGGTTCAAGTGCCCCGTTGCTAGCTCGTATCGGGACAGCGGCTCCTTCCCCGTCCTCCCGATTTGCTAGGGTAGTACCAAGTATCAGCAGATTGAATTTGAGTCCGTCACAAGTAACACAGACACACTCACACAAATTTCACTGATGTTCATTCACGTAACATTAACAATGACAGTATATCTCACGCCTGGTGGGTTTTTAGCCTTTTTGAAAATTTCAACTAATAGCTCCTGTTGCAACCCGCAAGATCAAGTGGGAGATTGCCTGGGATTTTCAGAGCTATGTTCTGCCTTACGTGCCTACCCCCCTTAACCAAGCGCCGATGCTGTGTGAGAAAAGCCATAGCTGCAGACCCTGCCTCAACGATCGACTCCTCATCTAAAGGTTCGCCTACAGCCCAGTTCTCCTCCTTGCCTCTCTCTTTATCCAATGGCAATGCTTGTGCTCCAAGAACTTATGGCAATGCTGATGTGGCATGGCAGATCCTATCTCTATCATCAGTGCTGTCGCCATAGGACTGCATGCTGTCAACAAGCTGTATGATCTGGTCTGTGGAATTCGAGACTCTCCACGAGAGATTCAAGATCTGACTGCCGACTCCAAATCTCTTTGTGATATTTTGGACGCCCTCAAGCGGTTCCTTGATGAGAACAAGGATTCCGGGCTTCCATCGGAGATTATTCAGAGCCTCCATATCCCTCTAGATAATACCCGCCGTGTGGCAGAACAACTGGTCAGCAAAATCACACCTTTCGTGAGCGAAAAGGGCGAATTTAAGAAATCAAAATGGGGTGGGATGAAATGGTCCTATTATCAGAAGGATGTAAAACAACTGGGAGCACAACTGAGCAATGGCAAGTCAACACTGAACATGACCCTGGCAGTTATCAATGTGTAAGCATCAACCTGTCTTCTCTTCTGCGTTGGCAAGTTGGGCCCGTCAGAGTGATAGCTGACTGCCAACCAGAGTCAGGACCTCACATATCAAAAACGACACGACTGAAATCATCCATTACTTGAAAAAACTCAAATTGGATTCAAAGTCTGGGAAAGGAGACGTTGGGGATTATGTGGCAGAGGATCAAGCCGACGTTCAAGGACCAGACCCGCGGATGAAGGATATCAATTTTGCCTTGACAAGGTTTCTCGAAACCGCATCTACTATTGCTGGGTCTCCATCCCAGTCGCCCTGGGCTTCACCAACGAACGTTGCACAAGCTTCATCCTTCAATGCGGATCTTGATGATGATGCCGGCTCAGACCTTGCCCGTGCACCAACCTTGACCAGAGAAGATAGCGAATCAGAAATTCGGTACATACTTGCAAAAGAGCACGCCCACAATTTTTTCAACGAGGATGGACAAACCGCTCTCCACCTTGCAGCTATGCAGGACGAGTACTTGACACGAAATGTTCTTGGGCATGGTTTTGACGTCAACGTCTGCAACCTCGACGGCGAGACCCCACTCATGTGTGCAGTCAATGTCGAGAATCTAGAGACTGTGACCTTGTTGCTGAAGAGTCATGCTGACGTCAATGCAGCTGACAACAAGCAGCAGACGTGCCTCCATCTAGCGGCTTCGAAGAACAAGTCTGACTCAATAACACAGTTACTTCTGAGACGAAATGCAGATACAGAGTTGGTGGATGAAACTGGACTCACACCGCTGCTTGTCGCAGCATTCAACGGCAACGATGTGGTAACCCGCCAATTGCTCAAACACGGTGCGAAACACCAAGCGATCGAGCCAGGCGGCTTCACCGCCCTACATTATGCTGCCATGCAAGCAAATCATGCTTTCATGAGTCGCCTCCTTGACCCGAAGGGGCCCGATTTCGAGGCTTTCTATGAGCCCTCTATCTACAGCCTTCCTACGAACCCGTCTCGTGATACTATCTTCAAGCGGCGCGTCTTAATTGTCCGCATGCTTCTCGAACACGGCGCAGACATCCATGCCTGTATAAAAGGCTTCACACCACTGCAAATTGCAGCAGTAACCGCTCAAGAAATGATCGTAAACATCTTGCTGGAAAAAGGAGCTAGCGCGCAAGGGGTCACCGTCATCTGTGGTTACTGGGGTCTCAGCCCCGAAACAGTGAAGCTCCTCCTTGAAAGAGGCGCAGATCTCAAAGCTACCGACATGCGGTGGAACAAACCTGCCTTGACTTGGCACGCTGAAGTCGGCTCTCCTGCCACCCTTGAAGTTCTCCTCCAGCACGGTGCCAGCGTACACCACCAAGACGTCCAAGGTTCCTCAGCCTTGCACTATGCGAGCGCTAATGCCCGCACCGAATCCGTTAAGCTCCTCCTGGAAGCGGGCGCCGATCCCAACGTACAAGATCTTGAAGGTAAGACGCCACTCACCCGGCTGATGTCACCGCCCACAGGCCGCTTCTACCTCGCAGGACGTTGGTGGAACCCCACTCCTACCGATCGCAAGGAGACGGCGATCCTTCTTTTCGACGCTGGCTGTGACACTTCTGTGAAAGATGTGTATGGAAGGGAAGCCATACACTATGCGGCGAGCAATGGCTACTTGGGTGCTATAGAAGTGATTGTGGACAGAGGAGGGGACTTCGACGTCGTGGATGAGAAGGGTAGCACGCCGCTGGAGCGCGCTCAGGAGAGAGGACATGTAGATGTGGTGAGATTCCTGAAAAGGAAGAAATTCATGAAGGAAGAGGAAAAGGAGCAAGGTAAGTGACAGATATTGAAATGAGGGACGGAGGTATGAATTATGATTGAACGACTTGACAAGGTTTCTAGGATATGACCTGTGCTCATTTGTCATATCCTGTTCTGTCAAATTTGGATCTACATGGTTACGATTGTCATTCCAAGAGCCAATCAATTACGACCTAGAGGCTAGAAGAGATGTTAGAGAATTACACACCTTGTGTTACTATATGGGTGAACTTCCTTAACGTACCCAACTGTCATATGCATTACCCTCAAATGCATCAAAGCTACTTGGCGTTTTGGATCTCGGAGCATACCTCTACTATTCGAACGTTGCTGGTCCTAATTGGAAGATAAAATTGAAAGAAAAATGTTCTAAAAACAATTCAAAGAGGTCACCATGCTCAGATGAACATTCGTTAAATGGCGGCGAGCTGAAATTGGTGGCTTGAAAATTTGGTAGGAACAGAAGATATCGGCCCTACAAATTGTGCATATGACAGCTGGGTACGTTATTCAACATCAAATCAAGAAGGCAAGTTGAGTCCAACATTAACTATAGTATCCAATTAGCATGCTGATGCTCGCGAGAGAGAATCTCAACTTACAGCACATTTCAGCCACTTAATTAAGCTTTGCGGTAAGTTGATTGCTACTATTCGTAGATAAGAGACAGTGTCCACGATGATGATGGTGCTAGGAAAATCCATAGGCTTTTCAACCTGGATACTGGTAGAAAAGTAGGATGCGAAAGAGCCACTACTAACCGTAGTAAGCCAAGCACCTGACTCAGGCCTGGTTCGCTCCCACTTTTCGAGGTGATGCTACCTCGAGCTAGTGCAACGATGAGTGAAGGACTGGAGTTAGTATGCAGTGTCTCCAATCAGCTTGTGCTCATCCTTGCGCCTGATGGGATGCACAGGCAAGTGAAGCATGGAATGATGATACATTGCCACGCCTTCAAGCTTTTTCTCGGCACTTGCCTTCCTCAAGCGATCTCGATACCTAGCTGGAAAGCTCCATTCAGCTACCTCAACTTCCCAAGGTTTGTTTATCCTGCCCAGCCGATGCAACCAGTTGATGCCCCAAAACACGTAGCCCTCGTCTCTGCGCACGCGGTTCTTTGGCTCGTAATAGTTCGGTGATGGCTTGTAACCGCCTGCCCAAAGCCAGCCCTCATTACGGTCGTTTGGCGAGTCTCCATTGAATTGGAGCTGGACACCAGCGTTGCGGTCGTCTCTCTCAGTTTTGAAGATGCCTCCCAAAGGAAACGACACTTCTAGCGCTTCTCATAATCCAGGCCTGAAGGTCGAACGATGGGAGAAAATGAGAGCGTTGACGGTACTGCAGGCGCAAGTATAAAAGACGCTTTATGAATAGAAGCCCGCGAGATATAAAGAGATCGATTTGACGATGTTGTCCATGCCTGGCTCGTTCCATGAAGAACTCTAAATCACAAAGGTCCCATGGGCGAGTTAGCAGCATCGATTTCTTTTCAGAAAATGCAGCAGCACTTTTAGAGGGATAGCCGACCGCGTCAGCAGACATTAGTTCTATTTTATTCATGCCATTAAGAGGGGATGTTCTTGAAGACACCAAGCTAAGTACGGATTCAACGAAGTGGTCTTCAAGCTGATCAAAGACGTCTTGCAAAATCTTGACTAGAGCCTGGTGCACACAGGTGACTTGTTCGACTTCCCATGGCGAGAGGAGATCAGGAAAAGCCTCTAGTTGCCCTAGATCCTCTGGGTCACCGAAATCTGCATGATCGGTTGTGTTGAAAAGCTTACGCAGAATTTCGAATCGGTAAAACGCTCGCTGTAATGGTGCCTTCTCCACGTCACTTATCTGTTGGGATTCTTGAAGAAAGGAATCATCACTGCAACAGCTCCCTGCGCATTGCGCATGCCGACAAATAGAACCCAGTGATTGGGTGGTATAATTGGATAAAAAGAATTCGACGCTGTGTGAAAGTCGCTCGTGTATCTCGAAAAGATTGGACGGCTCAACAGCTCCATTCTGAGCGATTTTGGCATATCTGATGCATTGTGGCGACAGCTCGGCCCCCGATACCAGACCGATCCCCCGTGATACATGTCAAGGACGACACATCGAAACTCCCAACATCAAACCTTTCCGCGAGAGAGCGAGGGCTATGATGAAAGACGTCGTAGGGGTCAAGGTCCCATTGGCACGGAATTAGGACGGCCGCCAGCATGCGAACGCGGTCACTCTACTACTCCCTTTCGACGAGGATCCCATTTACTTGGACTCAGATCAACGAAGCCGACCATCCCGGCGACGCCGACCATCCTCTGACAGCCCCAAGGGCTTCTGTACGTTTCAGGGCATCATTCGAGGTTCCAGACGTGACCGACGCAGTCCCAGCACCAAGCGCTCCCATTTTCGGGAAGATTGCCCAAGTCTCGAAGATTCTCCAAGTGCAGGGAGCCGCCATCGGAGCAAATCAAGGGGCTGTTCTGGCTACGAAAACCCCGCCGAGGACAAGACTTCCAGACCTACCAGTAAACCAGGATATGGGTTCACATTACCCAATCCAGCGTCACGCAGTTCCAGTCGTGATTTTCCGAAACCATCGTCACGCAGCTCCAGTTGTGAACTTGAACACAGTCGCACCCGTGGTAGTAGCACCGTTCAGAAATCTTTCACGCTGAACCCTAAGTTGGAATGTAGTCAATCGAAGAGGAAACACTAATTCCGCGACGGGGACGATGTGATCGATCTCGCGCAAGGCTGGTCCTTGTTAGGTACGGTAAGGTTATCATATTAGTCCGACAAAAGCTGGAGGGATTGCTCCTAGATGTCATGTGCAAGATTAAGTAACAATAATAGAATTGACGGCCCCTTGGTGCACAATTGGGGTTATTTCTACTTTGCAGAATTGGAAGTCTTCCAGAAAAAAGTAAAAGTTTTGAAATTTTCAAAGCATTCTTCGTGATCATGGTGTCATCTGTAAATAAACATCGATCTATCGCCGAGACAGCCTGCTTTGAGAAAGCTCCCCAATCAGAGGCTGATGTCCTCTATGCATGTGGTGCATCTCTTGGATGTGGACAGAGTCGTGCACCAAAAGTAGTAAAAACTACCCTGATATTAAGGTGAGGGCTAGCAGGTAGTAAATGTAAGCTAGGCCCTCTAGCCTAAAATATGCAGCGGGTAACTTATAGGCCCTGCTTAGATGAGCCTCACACTAAGGCCGTTGTACAGTACCACGTCAAAAGTATTGGATCGACGCGCACTTTTTTTCCAACACGCGTTTTTTACTACCCTTTTCAACCAACCACCATGAATCAACGCAGGGCTTTGGCGCCTCTAGAAATCAACAGGAGCTATGGCAAGGAGCTATCTCCATTTCAACGCGGTCAGATTTCAGCTTACAAGGCTGTGGGGCTGTCAAATGCAGAAATTAGCGAAAAAGTTACTTGCGGCAAATCCACTGTTTTTAATACCCTTGTACGAAATCCACTCTGTAACAAAGGTAATAGCTTGCTGTGTTCTGGTAGACCCTCTATATTAAATCGCATTTGAAAATGAGATGTTCTATACATTATTTAAGCTAATCTAAGAATTACTTATATAGCTTTTTAACTTGCTCTTAGAGTACTTATTTTAAAAAGTACTCTTTATTAAATACTTAAAGACGAGGGCATTACTAATTAGCTTGCTAAAAAAAGATAACTCTTAAAGTAATTATTAAATACCTTACTTAGTATTTAGAATAAAAAAATTAGATATAAAATAACTAATATAAGATTATATTTAGTAATAAATATTCTTTTAAAAGAGGCTTTAAGACTTAATAAGTTTAGAACTTTTATATATTATAATAAAAGTAAGATAAAGATATAATTTAGCTATTTAAAAAAGATAAGAATATTAGTATTATAATATAGAGTATAATTTATAAAAATAAGTATTTAAATATTATTCTTTTAAAGTATAATCCTAATTTAAAAAAGTTAAGATATACTACTAACTCTTATCTTATTATTCTTTATAAGCAAATTCTTTAAACGTATAAACCTAGCCAGATTTTTATATAAGATAACGCCTAAATCTATATTATAAAAAAGGTTAAGGCCTAGTTTAAGGAAGAGGGTATATCTCTACTTAAATAGACCCTTTATAGTCTGGATCTGAACCTAATTAAGCATCTCTAGGCGTAACTCAAGCAATAGATTAATGATAACTACCCTGACTTAATCAAAATAGGCAAATCTGAGGCCAAGTATCAACGTCTATTTACAGCTATTCATGATGGTTAGGACGCCATTAGGCAAGAAGCTATTGATGCTTTGATCAAGAGCATGGATACCCGTATAAATGCAGTGATCAGGGCCAAGGGATAGTATACCCGCTTCTGATATCTAGTCGCCTATTTAGGAAATTAGTATTATTCAAAAAAGCAGATTTTAACATACTATTAAATTGATTCTTATAGGATTCTAATAAATACCGGGCGTATAGTAGTAATTTGTATAGGAAGAGTAAAAAATGTTAGTAAAGTATAAGTGGGCAATCACTTAAAGAGAAGCATAGAGAGTACTTAAGCTTCAGGGGCTTCTCTAGGCCTTCTTTAGACCGGAGTACCTGCACGACTAAGCACCATCTCAGGCTAGTAGAACCTTAGTATTAGCGTAGTTTGACTACTTTTGGTGCACGACTCCGTACTCTTGCAATACTACTGACTTTGAGCCAAATGGCGTCTCCTAGTGCATATAAATCACCAAGTAAAACACTACTTTCAGGAAGAAGCGAGCAATTACAGCGCCGTCAAATCTTGATTTGAGTGGTGTGATGTAGGTCCTGGCTTACAAGGGAAGAATCCTGGTGAGTGAGTCCTTCATAGGGACACCCATCATTGGTCACGGATAGAGCCTTCTTACTACGTACAACTATTACTACGGTACTACGCATAATTGATGTCACCCGCGCGCTAGTAACAGGGTACCAAAACGCCTCCTTTACAGCCCTCTAATACTATGACCTCGCTGTCGCTATTGCTACTATACGCAAATTTGTTGATCCTGTGCGTTACTACGTATTCTACTAATTTTATCTCATTCTACACCAGCAGTCTATCTCATAGAGCTACTTGAGTCAATGCCAACAAGGTGCCAGGCGGTCATTGATGCTAATGGAATGCACACTCAATACTAAGCATAAATAGGCTAGTCCCAATCGAGCGATTTTGCTGCGTTCTACCTTGGCGTTACAAGCTATTACTAGCGTACGAGTGACATTAATCATGCCCCGTACCGTAGTAACAAAAAAACTGAAAACGCCGATCACGATCACCTGCAGTGTAAGTTACGTGGCACCACTGAGATGGGTTGACTGATGGTTTGAGTTCACCGGTAGGAATGTCTGCAGCGGGCCAGTGTGACAGCATATAGATGATGGCTGCTGACCACTCAGACCACTTGCACACTCATGCTAACCACAAGAAGTAACTTCTCAGCGACGCCTCGTACAAGAGGATGGCTTGCCTAACGATATCTACCCACGAATTAGAATCCTACACGAGGCAAAAACAAAATCCTAGGAAGCAAAATCCTAACGCTTTCAACGTGCACTAGGGTTTCTCACAATTCTAATGAGGATGCGCCGAGGAGAAGGCGCAGACTCCAAAGGCTGAGGGCAAATGATAGTTCGAACCAAACACCTCAGCGACCCTGGTCTATGTCCGAGCTGGATGGGACCATGTTTTGAAAGATGCTTGGCGCCGTCGTTATGAGGGTGTGGACTGGCATAGGGGGCTTTGAGTAAGTACACGCCAACTTTCTGAGAACTTATGTCAAGAAAGGCTGGCTAAATCTCTGTCATCTTGAAATGCACCTGTATATTGCTTTGGAAATAAATAATCACTACGAGTCTGCTCTAACTAAGAACTAAAACCAAATGGAAGTCGCAATAAGTGGTATGAAGAACGTTCAACATCTCTCTGTTATAAACTGCGCTCACGCTTTCCATGAAAAGGCTTTGCAGCTGTTGAGATTGCACTTCAACTGGCTAATGGCTTCGCCAAACTGCACGACTTCTGGGTCACAATTCAGGAGGCGCCTGAGGATATTGCCGATATGGTTAGCGAGTTGAGGTGCCTCTCAGACCTGCTGAGTGAAATCGCAACGCAGCAGTATACTGGCCGTGGTATTCTAAGTGCAATGGAGCGCTGCGGGAGGAAAGTCAAAGTCAGCTGCGATGCCAACCTTGTACCATTTCTCCCGTTCAATAGCTGAGCGATCAAGATACTCCACGGAATCGTCCAAGAGTTCGAACCAAACTTCACCTCACATCTTAGGCGCGTACGATTCTGGAATAAACTCAAAGCGGCTCGCAAGAAGCAAAAGCTCAAGGAGTTCCGTGAATCCCTTCTGGAAACCAAGACAACGCTTATCCTCGCTTTGACGCCCAAATGGTTGGTCAAGTTCATCTCAAGTCCGTGGGACCTAGAGGCTGATAGCGTGCTGCCAGTCACCTTCCTCCAGCTTATGTAGGTAATGCTGATATAGTAGGAACAGCCATCGGAAATGTTCGAGATGCGCTCGATACCCGGGAACCACGGGTATCGGCACCATCTCAAAGTACTTCTGATAGCGAGTCACCACCATCATACTCTGAAGCCAAGCCCACGGTACTGGAAAGGGCCGATGATGGAGTAAGTCCATCTCGCTCATTGGAAGCCTGAAGCTGACCGTCTACAGACGATTTCATCTGTCCCTGATGTTCAAGACCCTATCCGAAATCTCATTGAAAGTGCTCTGCTCGCGGCAACTCGGGATTCTTTCGATGGCACCTCATTTGCAAAATTGATGAACGACATGATGCAACATGCTTCTTCCGTACAGTCTCCAGAACGCAGCTACCACACCACTCGTCCAGTTCAACCTCATTGCAGCACATCTGACAAGCCTACAAGCCAGACTCCTATAGCTGATCAAGTCGAGACCGCGTCCGCTTTACTTCGTCAGCAGGGAGGGTCCCCAAAAGTTTATCATCAAATCTCAGGGACCGAGACTCCGTTCGGAACCATTTGGTGCAGAACCAGCACGGTGAAGACAAATGGTCGCTCCAAGTCACCCAAAGGGATTCATCTGGTGACCTCGTACGTTTATTACCCTTCATGGTGGCTGAGCAAGCTTGGTGTCAAGACTGGCATGGAAGCAAACTTGAGCAGCTCCCCCAAGGGATGGCAGTTTTGCCTTAATCCTGTCCGTGCAGTCCCGGACGACTCTTTAATCTTTGATTTTTGCAAGACCGGCAACATTGAAGCAGTCCAGCATATGATAGCCCGAGGCGTCGCCTCGGTGCAGGATACGAATTCCAAGGGTTGGACACCTCTACACGTAAGTTGTGGCCCTAACATCTGCTTTGGGCATCGCCGCCTTTGAGGCCTTTGTCTGGAATACGAGAATAGCCATGCGAGTTTACAACATTTGTGGTGTACACGTCGGCTGATCTCGTCCAGTTCGCAGCCGATGCGGCCAACGTCGAATTATGCGAATTCCTGATTTCGGAACGGGCTGACAAAAGAGCTTTAGCCTATGAAGGCCCTTCCGAAAACACGCTGTACGTCTCTTTGTGCGCTTCTGAAAGGGTTCGTTTAGGATGTGACTAATAATTTACACCTCCACCAGCTCGTCGGTGACAATCTTCGCAGAGAAAGTTCAATGTCTGTCCGCACAGCGTAAGATTGCTATGCTTCGTCTATTCTTGGATACTCTGGATTTGTCGGAGCCCAGTGACGATGGATGGACCGTGATTGGATCTCTGGTAAAAGCGCAATCTAGGGAAGATAGCTCCCTTGCTTCAAACAGCATAAGCTGGTTTCTGCAGCAATTCTCGACGGACAAGATGGTCAAATTCGGAGCCAAAACGCTGTGGCACGGCCTTCAGCACGCCGTGCGTGCTTTCATACAGCTCACCCAGGAGGATATGGTCTTGCAAGAACTGAACGATCTTGGAGTCAACAGCATAAAGAGCTCGATTAGAAGGTCGCAGGTCGTGTCTCTAGCTCGTTGGACAGCACTTCGAGTCGCAGGGCGACGACTGTTACCGATGCTGAACATAGCAGGCGCGATCCTTCATTGCCCAGGCTTTGATTGGGTTGGGGATGGTCCACAACCCAACGCCGCCCTGGCGGAAAAGCAGTTACCGTTTATCTTCTCCACGTGGACAAGCACCCTAGCAGACAGTATCGAAAGCGTTCAGGAACTCACAGCCGTGGAGCTTCAGGCAATTTTGGAACAAGCAGGCTGGACGTCAGCATTCTTTCAAGGATTGGATTCAAAGCTTTTTGATGAGCGACCTCAAAGCCAGCAACGCTGCAGCGCTAAACCTCGTTGTTCAGCCTGCGGTGACGACTATACTTTCTTGGGAGCTGGAGTGGTGGAGCCCTCTTGGATTGCCTTTGCCGAGTGCACCAAATCCAAACACCGATTCGACTGTCTTTGTTCCAATTTCCCTTGGAGTGAGGTGGTGAGCAAAATCGACCACATTCGGCAGAGCCATCAATCAATGCGAGAGGAGGACGACGATAAGAAGCCGGGGGAAATTCAACAACAGCTCGGGCTTTCCCGTGCCCACACTAGTCAGCTTGATGACGGAGACGACGCTAACGTTGACACGGAAGATGAAGACCCCTTCTACGACACCCTACCCGAACAGCTTAGAGAAGGAGAGCAAACCAAGGAAGATGAGGAAAGCTTAATCATACAAGCGCTCGAAACACTCAACAAAACAGACCCCTTTTCTTCCATTGCCCTTGATCTCTACCGCACCCAGGGTCAAGCCTGGCTCGGATCTTACCAGCCGGCCGAGTCGCTTTGTGGCACGTGCTTTCTCAGGAGGGAAAGGTATATTGATGAAAAAGGGGATCCGGGCAATGATATGGTCAAGCCACCCGAGAGGTTTGTGATGATAATTTGAGAATGGAGAGGGGTGAGGCCGCAGCGGAATTGATATCTGAGAGATGGGTTCGTGAGGGTGAAGGAAAGAAGAGAGACTAAAAAGCAGGGGAGCATATTGCCTGAATTGCTGTTTCGGCTGTGGGATCCTTTCAGCAATTTCTTTTTTATGACTTCCTTTATATCATTTAAAGTTACCCACGACTTTTGCAGGTTATCAACACCTTGGGATCAAGGGTTTCCTTTTAATCTCCAGAGCTCGAGATCCCCAACCCTGTGAAGGACCTGCAGCCATTCTCTACTCAACATGACTTAATTCTCCGCGAACCACTCCCGAATGAACCTCTTCTTTAGCTCTCTCTATTATTCATCACTTAAAATCCAAAGCTGCTGTTGTCACCTGCATTATAACTGTAATAAAGGATCGTTCAGATGACACACTTTATACATCGTTACTTATGACTTGTTCTTCCTCATGTAAGTTCTATTAATATCTGCCCTGGTTTAATAGTCTAAAATTATAAGCCATAATAATTTTATGAAGATATTTTATGTCTCACTTACTATTTAAAAAAAATAGTTAGATTGGATATAATAATACTGTACAGACAGTCATCCTTAAGCGACGCAGCGTGCGTAAGTCATAAGAAGTCATTTTCAGGCTTTATGATATTTTGGACCTGCAAAAGAGACCGTAAGTATTTTTACTGTTTAGGGGAGATACGGGAGGCGGCCGGATTTTGTAGCATTCAACAGTACAAAGCAAGATGAAATGGCCCACCATCACATGGTCTACGGGGTACAGGAGCCGTCAAAACCGCAACAAAAGGTGCCCAAAACGGCAGCTGTTGTCCTGATGTAGAATTTGTGAATTTGGTGTTCCTCATGCCAAGAATTATGATGCTAAATCATGGGAATGCTTTTCTCAATAAGGAAGTGCACCCATTTAGTGACATGGGGGATAGCCAGACTGACAGGATGATTCTCATCTTTGCTACTTTTTGGTAACAGAAATCTCCACGAATTCGGGTTAGGTTAGGATTTCACTTACTAGGGCTTTTGAAGTACGGAATAGGAATAATAGTCCGTCACCAGGCATCATGAGAAGAATGACGGTCTTCACTGAAAAGTGCCGCCGCTTGCACCTTGTGGTTTCATGGTGAATATGACCTCTAAGTTCTAACTACGTTAGCGCGCGGAGCTGTTTGAAATGGCTTTGTGCATTGGCCACCTCCGCAGCAGGCCTTCTCGGCTTTTATCTAAGATCTTTACTAAGAGATTTTGATTTGTAAGACTGAAGGTGGTAACCGTTTCATCAACGCGGCCTACACTTATGTTCGCAATATTGTCCGCCCGCTGAGCATGGCCGACATCCTGACTCAACTCCAGACATGCCTGGACCAGGTATGTCTGCCCTGCTTCAATAAAGAACTAGCCCGGAACATATCTTACCCGTAACCAGCTTGCTACTCAATACTACGCCTCGGTCTGCTACAATCTTAGTCGACATTCACTGGTACCACCACTTCAAACGTCAGATCCGTACTCGGCACCCATCAAGGAAGAGCCCAAAGACGAGGACGCAGGAGAAGACCTCGTACGGCCGCTGAGACCAGACTCTCCTACCACATTTGCTGCCAACCAACTCCAACTTGTGCGGGATCTCGTTATCAAGGAACAGCAGATCGAGTATCTGGTCAAGGTGCTTCCGGGCATCGGCACCAGCGAGCAGGAACAGGAGGAGCGGATTCGAAGCTTGGAGAAGGAGCTGAGACAGGTGCAAGAGCAGCGGAAACAGAAACGGAGGGAAATGCGCGTTACTGTGAAGAGGCTGGAGAATGTGATCATGGGAGTTGCCAATAGTGATGGACGAGGTTGAGGAGATTTATGTTTGACAACATGGACCTCAACCCTTTTACTTGATCGCATTCTCAGCAGGCCGAGATGGAATTATAGACTCTCAAGCGATCTAGAGACACTGTTCCATCCGATGGCAGATTTTGGACGACTTGCTTAGGTACTTATTCCGGACACGGGGCATCTTTCTTCATGTCACTCGTACATGGGAGCCGTCCACATAACTCTCAGTCACAGTTTCGCCTGAGCAGTTGTTGCTCTTGCCGGCCTACTGTCCTCCACAATCTCCATAGACTTAGTATGCTCTAGGGGGTTACGGGAAGCGTATTTTCTTGGATTGGCATCGAAGGAGGGAGGAGCAGACGAGCTTCCAGACGAGAAAGAGGACCCAGTGCTAGTCAGGGAGTTTTGCAGAACAGCTGGCGGCCTTCAACGGGCGAATGTCGAGGCTGCGAGTAGGGAAATCTCCTTAGCATTCTGGTTCTGAGGTGGTTTCTAAGATCTTCCCGAGTGAGGCTTTGAATCGCTTTGAATGCAAGCCCCTGCTTTCCACATGGGGCTCAGTATAGTTTACAGAAGACATTCTCCTCGTGTCTCTTTAAAAAATACCTAGGTCTTTGGACCTTGTCTATAATTATCGTCCAAATGCCACGGAAACCCCTCACTCTGACGCCTCGTACTTGATGCTTGTCAATGTTCAGCCCCCCCAGCCAGATAGCGAGGATTACCCTTTGTCAATCGTAGCCTCGGCACAAGCCCCGCGTACTCTGTTCGGTAAACATAGACCAGTCAATCTTATGCCAGTTGTGACCACTAATCAACGTACATTCAACATCTAAGAACTTCCACATCTCTCTACCTCTCTTTCTCTATCAGCTATATACACGACCTATAATGCCAAACTCGACCGCCCTCAAAGTGACCAGTGCGGTCTGGGTGATAGTCTCGCTTGGACACACCGTATGTCACGTCTTCACATCACCCTGTACCTTGCTTTCCTTACTCATCCGGAAAGCCATTTCATAGACCGCACTGACTTATCGTGGTGGAAAGTTAAAAGCCCGAGAATTCATGAATGAACCACAGTTTAAGCGGCTGCCCCGCTTGGTGGCTGCTTGTGCGAGGGCCGGATGGTTTCAAGGTCAATAACTCCACCCCTACCTTGCTGCGATTTTCCCCGTAATGATGATAATGCTGATACTTAAAACTCTGTGAGGGCAGGGAGTGTGTTCTTTCTGATCACTGGTATAGGCTTGTCTTTCTGTCTAAGCGGCCAGGATGTCTCAATGCTGATCATGGATTGCTAGCAATCATGAATTATCAGTGGGCCGAGAGTCCGCAATTGCTGGTCGATCCGGTCAATAAGTTGATTGCTGCTCTGGCTGCGGCTGTGTGTTTGGGCAGTTCGACGTGGTATATCCGGGAAGGTGATCGGAGCACTGGGGGCTTTGTGGGTGTGGTGGGAGTATTGCAAATTTGGGCCGCTTTGTGGAAAGAGATGTAGGAAACTGGTCTGATGGTATCATGCTGCGGGCTTTCAGAGCTGTTTGTTGTTGAACACCAAGAAGTTCATTGTCGCTTCCATACATCTTTGTGAATTCCACCATGCGCCGTATATACCTAAACGCCGACGCTACCCTCGACACGCACATCTCGGCTTGCAAGAATGTAATCTTGGTGCCCACCTCTAGGTCTGTATGGTCTGCCAGAAATAGTTGGCGTAAAAGAATCTCGAGAACTTCGGATCGATGTTCACAACATGCACATCTCCCTTCTTTGTGTTCCGGATGATCGCCTTGTTGTAGTTGCCTGCCTCGTCAGGCTCAATATCAATACCCAGCGATCTGTATATCTTGAGCTGCAATCTGTAGCTCTTGTCAGTCATATATCCCGCATGCCAATGTAAAAGGACTCCCTACATCGTCGCATCATCCGCCTCCCTCTCCCTCCTAGCCTGATCATCACCCTCCAAACCCTGCATTTCCAGATCCGCCAACTTGGCCTTCAGCGTCTCCAACTCCCCTTCTAACCTCTCGGTTTCGATTTCCACTTCTGACGCGGCTTTCGCTATGCGAAACTTCTTCGTGTCCAATTCACTTATCTCGGCCGCATGGCTGACGGAATCGTGGCTGGATACGGTCTCTTTGTGTTGAGAGGATAAGGTGGAGAGGTTGCGGGAGAGTTTACGCAGCGCGTTTTCTGCATCTCGGATGCGTAATTCGCGCGACTGTTGAATTGTGGAGAGGGATTCGTTAATGCGACTGAGGGCGAGTTTGTCGGGTTGGATGTTGAAGTTGTCGATTGTGTGGTGGATTAGCTGGATGGGAGCATTAGTACTTTGTGCGATTGCGGGTTATGGAGGAGACCTTTCTTACAGTCGCTGGATCCTCATCGAGGAGCATTTTGATGGAGTCGAAATTATAATAATGTGATTCGGTTGGTGAAGCGGCTCTTGTAATGTGATTCTTTGAGCCTTCTGTGGTATTCAA
The DNA here is from genome assembly GCF_000464535.1 of Endocarpon pusillum Z07020. Lineage (NCBI taxonomy): Eukaryota > Fungi > Ascomycota > Eurotiomycetes > Verrucariales > Verrucariaceae > Endocarpon > Endocarpon pusillum. Next base: position 30,353 of record NW_006913632.1, read on the forward strand.
TTTGGCGCCGACATTGTTTATCTGCGGTGATCCGGTTGTGAAGGACAACCGGGAGGCCGCCAACCCTACGTCATTCGTCATTGGATCTTGGGCCACTTTGCGCAGGTTGCACCGCCACAGACCACATGGGACAGCCAGCTGCCTTGTTCAGAGGCATCTTCACATACTCGCACTATATGAATAACTCCTAGCATATCGATAAAGGCAGACAAGCGCATAAGAATTGTTTTTCCTTCTCTTACATCGATCGACATTCACAGAGACCATAGTCTGCCAAATGGGCGACCACCTTCCCTGTAAGCTCCTCCATATCGTCTAATTCACCCGCACCCGTCGCTGATCTGAATTTTAGATGCAGCAGATGCCGAGAGGTCAGCATTTCTCTACTTAACTGCTTCTCGACTCTCGAACACCCACGTGTTCACGGATCAGTGGCTGACAAACCTTGCCGTAGCCCATTAAAACCCTCCGAGCTCCAAGTCCTTCGAGCACAATTCGAGAAAGAAGGTGAATTTGTGGGAGTGCAGACCAAGTTCAACTATGCGTGGGTATGCTTCCGCTACTTGAAGTCGTCCGGCGCAAACCTTGACCTCAGGAACAGGGGTTGATCAAATCGAATGCCCGTGTCGAGCAGCAAGAAGGCGTGCGACTCCTCGCCGACATCTTTCGGACCGCACCCGAACGACGAAGAGAATGCCTGTACTACCTAGCGTTGGGGAACTTTAAGCTCGGAAACTATGCTGAGGCTCGAAGATATAACGATTTGCTTCTGGACAAAGAGCCGGGCAATCTGCAAGCGGAAAGCCTGAGGACACTTATAGATGACAGGGTCTCGAAAGAGGGACTTATGGGTGTGGCTATTGTGGGTGGGATAGCCGTGGCAGCCGGGATTGTTGGTGGTCTTTTGATGAAGAACTCCAGGCGAAGGTAGCCCGAAAAATGCGTTGAGAGTCTTGTTCATTCCATGGCATGCAGTTTTCAGTATTTCATGCCCTATTCATCTGTCTATTTATACAGGTCTTGAGCTCGCTAGAACTGGCGTCTCCTGCTCACCGCTGTACAAGATACTGGGAATACCACCTGTCAATCCACTGATGGCTCTATTCCAGTTGATCTCGGCTCAGCTCTCTACCTCGGTTTTCTGGATCTTGGTACCTTCAAAGGTGTAGCGTGGACTGATCCTGCTGCAGTAGAGACTGGCTCCCGTTGGCTGTATTTATCTGGAAAGGAATTGGCAAGATTCACGGGTTTATCACCTTGCTCATAAAAGCAGCAGTTAGGCAGCCACAAGCCAGGCACCAAAAAATGCCTCTGAGAACTTGCGCATTCCAGACTTTGAGGAACAGATGTTCATAGAAGTGATGACTGAGCTAGCATTAGCGTAGCGGGTCTATCAGTCAAGTGGCATCGTCATCTGGCGGTGGTAGCAGATGTCAGCCGGCAACATGAAAAGGGAAGCAAAAGGAAGCGAAGGAAGCGAAGGAAGCGCATTGTTCCGAGGTTGGATGGCACAGTTGTTTGATCAACCTGCTCCTGCACAAACATTATTGTTCTGTATCATCATTATGAACACTTTCTGCCCGATGATTTGATTGCACGTGAGCCCTGTATGGATGACTCTTATGCTTGAGGACAGTTTGTGGTGTAGGGCAATAACAGGGACACTGCCTACCCACCAGAGATCCTGCGCTTGTATTCAGCATCGCATTGCGCCACCTCATTCTTAACTCATTTTCCTACACAACCTACCTAACGCTTCTGCCGCAACGCCGAGACAGCGCCTTAACATTTCTCGGCCGCAGCGGTAATATTATCCGCTGCTGATTCATGATGGCGGACTCTACGCGAATACCTGGCGAGCATGTTAAATGTCATGAGTGCTCAAACACCTGGCCCCGCCAGCAAGGAGGTCTTCAGTGCCCGCGCTGTGAGTCGGAATTCGTGGAATTCGTTGAGATCGTGAGTTCATCCTTCCCGTCCACCTCCATGGATGCGCCTACCCTACAAAGAGGTCGGTTCTAACTGTTTGTTTCTGTGCAGGTATCAAATCAGCCGTCACCCGATCCTCCACCACTAATAGATACCGCTGGCGATAGCGATGATAGACACTTAACGCGCTCACGATCGTCAGACTTTCCCGAACAACACAATTCCTGGCGGAACTTCCCAGATCCAGATGAAGACGATATTGGTGAGTTGGATTTTGGCACAGCACCGACACCGCCCAGAGGTTATCATTGGGAATCAAGAAGTCCGAATGGCAGCTCGTCATTCACCTTCAGCATGTTTAACTCTAACGGAGGTCCTATGATCATCACAAATAGTAGAAGCCGAGGCGCTGGCGGACCACTTGGAGATCCAGCCATGGCCGAGGTAGAGCATGATTTTGAAGACCTGGTTCAGACCATAATGGGAGTGACGCCGCAGCAAGCAGGTCGGGATCGGGGTACAAGGAGGCCAGATTCACCGCTGCCACCCGGCTTGGGGTTTGGTCCTCCAGGCCAACCACCGCCACATACACAGTTTGGTGGTCCGTTGATGGGGTGAGTGCTCTTTGAAGTCGAGTGGGGCCCGTGCTGACTGATGAAACAGGCTTTTCAGTACACTATTGCAAGGCCTTGGTGGTGGTGGTAGAGGTGAAGGTGGTGCTGATGGAAACCTTGGTCCTTTTGCCATGCTACAACGTATGATGGATCCGGCCAATGCCGCCCAAGGCGATGCAGTCTTCTCGCAAGAAGCACTAGATCGGGTGATCACACAGCTTATGGAGCAGAACCAGGGTAGCAACGCGCCAGGTCCTGCCTCAGAAGCTGCCATTCGCTCATTACCGAAGAAGACAGTCGAGAAGGACATGTTGGACGATAGAGGCAAGGCTGAATGCTCGATATGTATGGATTCGGTCGAACTGGGAGACCAAGTCACCGTTCTGCCATGTAAACACTGGTTCCATGAGATCTGCATTACTGCATGGTTGAAAGAGCACGACACCTGTCCTCATTGCCGGAAAGGTATATCGACACCGCCAGAAGCGAATGGACATGCCTCACGAGGAGGTAGTGGCCAGCCAAATAGACCACCGAGACGAAGATCCTCTGCTGCCATGCCTGGTGGTTGGCAAGAGAACACAGGTACGTCACGAAGTCCAGTGGCTGTGGAAGAGACGTCTCCTGGACCACAAGATATCCGTGCAGCAAGAGAACGCTATTACAATAGTCAACAGCCAGAGGATCTAGAGAGGCGCGATACTCACGGAGAAAGGAGATCATCGAGAGCAACGCCGCCATCATCATCATCATCATCGAATGACAGAAGGCACCGCAGTAGATCACATCGCTCCAGCTCATACAACAATAGTGGTGGAGGAGGATTTGGTGGCTGGGTGCGATCTTTTGGCAGTAGTGGTGCTGGGCGGTGAGGAACTTCATGACAAGACACAGGATGCGAGAAAGACTCAAGACAACAGTGGTGGTCAATGGCCATCAATGGCACTGAGGTGTGCAGTCATTCACCATATCAGCCCGGTCTGAGTTGCAGACTACCTTCAAACTTGCGAACAAGCGAGCTCTGCATCCATTTAGAGGGTGTTTGGGAAACTCGCAGGTCAGCACCCTGCCCTCTTGTGGTTATATGCGAAGACCACCACAAAAGATCGAACAGTCATGCAGGTTCCAAACCGAGCGATGCAAATGCCATTTCAGGCAATACGGACGAGCATAATCAAAGCTGTTGACCCTCTAAGTCACCTCTCACAAGGTAAATATACGTTTGTCTACACCACCAAGCCCCCGGCATGTCTAAGCCTTGGGATAGATTCTTCAACCTGTCTCCATGCACTTAATTCAGAGACCTGGCTCACTCCATTTCAACACGAAATCCCTTGAACCCCTCTGCAATGTCTTTTACCCCATCATTTTCCTCCTCCACCTCCTTACTGCCATCGAAGCCACCCTTCTTCCCCTGCTTCGCTGCATTCCCACCCCGATGCCCAGCACCCACATCATCCTCTCCTCTAAACCATCCTTCCCTGACCCTCGCACAAACGTCTTCCAATACACACGCACACCACTCCCAATCACTCAAATCCAAATACACCTGTCCACTCAACCTCGTCCACAACCTCCCCTTATACTCATATACCGCGATGAAAGTGTCGAATTCATCCACAAACGTCTCTTGCATGTAATCCACCACTCTCCCCACCTCTTCCTGCGCCATAGCCCCTTTGACCACACCTTTCCTGTTCTCGTTCTCGTTCTCGGCCGTGCTCGAATCCAACGGAGGGGAAGCGATGGTCAAGGGGAGGCGTACGTTAGCGAAGGCGCAATCTCGCAGCGATCCGGCCCCGCAGACTCCTCCTTCCCTGTCGGCACTGTTCTCCATGACCTCCGTTCCTAAGATCTCAGCCACGCGATCGCCTCCTTTCCTCATGCTCTCCCTCAGATACCGCATCAGGTTCTCCTCTCCGCCGCAGACCTCCCCTCTGAACTTTCGTGCCGCGGGGACGCAGTAGTAGGGTGCGTTGTCCGTGGTGGCGACGAACTGGAAGAGGGCGGTGAATGGGGTGGCGTTGGGTGCGAAGGCGGGGAGCGGGTTGCGGATTGAGGCTTGTGAGGTTGGAGGGGGCATGTAGCCGTGGGAGGTGGGATAGGTGGTCCGGATCAGGTGTTGGTTTCGGAACGGGACGTAGAACAGGGCGCAGCCGCGCGGGGTGAAGAGCCATCTATTGACGAGGGGTTCGTGGTTAAGTGAGTGTTTGAAGACAAAGGGAGGTAGATTTCTTGGAAAGAATGGTCATCAGTGAAGGAAGGGTAGATGACGACTCACTTATGACAATTCGAGACCAAGAAGTCCGGATCCAACACCCCCAGATCCAGCGGGATATGTCCAATCCCGTGCGCCGCATCGATACAGCTCAGCACCCCCAGCCGTCTGCACTCATCCGTCAACCTCTCAAACGGGAACCTCACCCCGGGCACCGCACAGATCGTATCGAACACGGCCACCTTGGCCCTTAACCCCTCCCGCTGCAACCCCTGGACGACATCAACAAATCTCGCCACCACCTCCTCATGCTCACAGGGGAACTCATACCCCTCCACCTTCCTCGCCGTGACGGTCGGGTTCGTCTCCACGATCGAGAAGATGGTCTTCTCGCACGCGCCGTAGATGGTGTCGAAATACACGATCACGTCCTTGCGCGGCTCGTAGACCAGGTTGCGGAGCACGGTGTTGATGCCCAGCGTGGCGTTCTGGACGAAGACGCAGGTGTCGAGGGGCGCGTCGAGGAGGGCGGACACGGCGCGGCACGACGCCAGGAGGAGCTCCGAGTAGGTGTAGCGCATGAATTTGTCCGGGGCCGCTTCGGCCAGGCCTTGGAAGTGGCGGAGCGAGGTCAGGACCGCGTGCGGGTAGGTGCCGAAGGAGCCTGTTGGGGGGTTTGGTTAGGGAAGGGGTTGGGGTTGGGAGGGTTGAGGGGATGGGATGAGATGGGAGAAGAGAGGAGAGAATGGGATTGGACAGGACAGGACAGGACAGTTATCAGATCGGGGTATGGTGATGAGGATGAAAGATGATCGGGCGGCAATGGGAGATTGTACAGCGATGGAATCATATAGGGTTTGAGGAAAAGGAATACAGCACCATGATTGAGGTTCTTGAAGCTCTTATCAAATAAGAAATGCTCTCGCATCGGCTTGCCGAAAGGAGTACTTTGGCTGGTGGAGCCCATCTTTTTTTGACTTGGAAAGGCCGGGAATAACGAAACTGGCAGGCAATCTAAAACTTCAAAGGGGCGTTTTCAAAGACGCGAGGAAGAGAAGATACGTAAACAAGTCAGTTGGAAATATGGTGACGGACGAGGATGAGTGGATTGATTGATATGAGTCAGCGGGGGGGATCGGAAGGGCGTAACTTTAAGCCTGCCAAGCGTTCCTCGGTTGGGGCCGCGTACATCTCTGCCTCTGCAACTGGTATTGACAGGGGAAAAAAGGTGGAATATGGTCGGATCAGCAGAATAACTGTGCACGGAAATGATGTCAGTGGATTGTAGATAGAGAGTAAGAATGACCTTGTATTTCGATGAGGATCTGTTATGGGCAATATGAAAAGCCTGGCCGCGCGCTGATAAAAAAAACAAAGTTCTTTCAACAACCTGAAGATCCCATTCCAGGCCTCCACCTCCCTCAACCTTCTAGCTCATCCAGTAATATTTGGAAACCGGTTACCTAAGAATGCATAGAAAGGAGCACACGTCGATCATCACCGTCTGGGACCCGCAGAACTGAACCCATCTTCCGAGACTGGTTTCTGCACCAATGACGCCCGCAGAAGCAGAATGCCGCCTGAATTTCCATTTCGTGCAAAGAGATTCGTGACAGCGACTGCTCAACTTTGATTCGTGAGAAGCTGTTGCACATCAGGGGTGGGCGGGATCTTGAGCTGATCAAGGACGGTCGGGTCTTCTCTGAACTCTTTGCTTTTGATGGTGGCTCGCGCGAACATGAGGTTCCGTTCGACCACTTTGCCTTCCTTGCCCGGCATGGGTCTGGTGCCATCGAGGACGCGGGTCAAGAAACGCATCAGGCTGCTCATTGCTTCGATCTTGGCAGACAGCGGTTCTCGGGAGACGTTTTCCAGTGCCTCGGAGAACATGGCCGGCATGTAGTATGGTAGTATTGCTTTGCCGTCCTGGTAGCCATCCACATTCAGTCCGTTGACCAGTTTCCGTCGTATTGACACTGGGAGAGAGTCGAAGGCCTGGGAGAAGAGCTCGGCCTGCTCGGCATCCGCGGTTCGACTCATCAGAAGCATTCGTAGTAGAGCACGCTCTTCCGGGTCTTGTACAGACAGGCGTCGGAAACCCTTTTCAACCAGCATCTCGGCTCGCCGGGTAAGCACTGTGTCGTATCCTTCGCGGAGTGAGCTGCGGCCCTCTATGATATCGAGCGCCACTTCATGGGTGGTCAAGTACGCCTGAGCAACTGGCTCAATCATCATTTTGGCACAGCGGGCATCGAGGTGGCCGGCCGCCCCGGCAACATCCAGAATCAATTCCAAAAATTTGAGGTCAAAGGCATGCCTGTGCCCCCTCATCTCTAGCAAGCCCTCGAGATTACCTGGCACATTTTCCGCCTGTGCAAGCTGGCCGCCATTGAGAGTAGAACCCAATTTCAAACCCAAGAAAAGCTCTTCTTTGTGCTTGTCATCAAGCCTTCTGATGCAAGGAATAATGTCAGCCTTTGCGGCCTCATAGATAACCATGTCATGATTGATCGCATGAGCTGGGAGACCCGTGATCTTGGAGACATCTTCAGCAAGCGCCGGATCCTTGCCTAGATCGTTGATGATGGTTGAAGTGAGCAGATTAAAGAGGTCCGCCTTCTTCCGAAGACCGTCTATGAAGAGCTTGCGTAGCCTCTGAAAGGTCTCGGGTTTTAGTTTGACAAATTTGTTCTGCGAACTCGTGAAAGCCTCGTAGTCGTCATTCCAGATCCACTTCAGTGCAAGCATGCCAACGAGCGTGCGGTTTACTTCGTCGTACTCCTTGCCGAAGAGAAGACACGATGGCGATTTCTCTTGCCCTTCATCTCCCATACTAGGCTCACCAGGCTCAGAGGCCGTCGAAGCATTTTTAAGGCGTTCAAGCTCTGGCACAAAGGCATCCGCGATCATATGAAGTGCTTTGGCATCATCGGCTTCAAAGAAGATGCCCTGGAAAACAGTCTGCTGCAGTTTGGTCTCTGTATTGAGCTTCTTCATTCTGCGCGTGGACAGTTTGTCTGGCGAAAGTACTTTCCACAGCTGAGCCCAAGACATTTGATAAGGGCAGTTTGAGAATGACAGTAGCAGCACAGGTACAGGTGCCCATACACGGCCGGAGGTTCTAGAAATACTGCTGCTGGCGCTGTGAACAAGTATATCGACTGTTCAACTGATCTCAGCCGCGTGCTTCTCACCGTCACTTGTAACAAGTGAATACAATGTCCGAGACCCCAATACCCGTATGACCACCTCTTATTTGCCCAGGTGACAAAGGGAGGTATTAGGCGGTCAGGTGCCTTGCAAGGCAGTCTTCACTCCAACACTAGCATCGGCACCAGCGGCTAGTAATCAAAGAACACAATGATATAGCCGTGCTGGAGATGGAGATGTTTGCCGTATGTGTGAGCACCCACTAGTGGTGGTCCATGAGATGATGTCTATCTCTATCGTCGTGCTAATCCCCCAGGCTGGGCTGTGTTGTCGCAGGCCCAATGCGCTACTCTTTCTATTGGTGGATAGTGCAGCACAAGTGGGGGCGCCTTTTGTCCCCAAACTCTAACAAGACGCTGCGCCTCCCTTCACATTAGAGAATCCAACAGTCAACCTCATCTCCTTGTCTTCTTGTTATTTGATACCACCTACCCTTATCAGCCTCATTTACAGAACATGAGCTAGCCTCGTTTGACCTATACATATGCATTTCAGCTTTGTGTCTCGGATACCTGCCTTCTTGGTGACGCTCTGACGCCTTCCTTCGATGTTATATCTGTGCAGCTTGTTGCATATTCTGCGCCTTGCTACAGCGGCGGAGATGATGCTCAATGACCATACCCTGGATCCTCCTCCATTGATAAAAGCTTGGTCTCGCTCCATTTCATGTTGAAGCCTGGTACCCTAATCTAGAGTGTTCTTGGATCCTTCTAACTAACTAGTGTATCTATCGCGCCTGGCGCTTTCGCACTATGCCACTCAACTTCCCTACTTCGAGGACGCACTGGCGGCTCGATGTCGTCAGTCTGCTTGCCGTTATTGGCGAGTCAAGCATGGCTAAACATGCCCAACCCCTGACCGCCTCATGGCTATGTCTCCTACCACGATTGATACCTGCTCCTCAGGCACTCATCCACCCTGCTAGGCCTGCCGGATTGCCATCGCAACCCGCCCACGTTGTTGGTATCCATTCGGGCAATTACCTCCAGGAGCTCAACTACTTTGCCAATTTGATACACCCGATATCGGACCTCAAAAGGCATAGCATTCATGAGATCTATATCAAGCACAAGCCGATCAAGGACAGAAGTGGCTTTGGTAATGAGGACAAGGTCAAGGAGATTGTTACCAAGTACTTCTCCTTCCTCAATTTCTTGACAGTTGGCAGTACCTTGCTTAGCCTCGCACTTTTGGTGTGGTCCGTGATTCACCAAGACGGCCCTGCGTGCATAGCAATTGCCATCATATCCATAACCTCTACCCTAGTGGGCGGGGCCTCGTATTGGCGCCCTCTTCTAACAGAGCGCACCTATGATTCCGACGTACCACCAGGCGATATCGTTATACGGACAAGAAGCGGCGCTTTCGTGGTTGTTCACTGCACGGAGGAGGTGGCCCGCGAGCTTTATGTTGGAGCAGAGGACTGTGATTATGTGCTGGATACTCGCCCGGCCCAGGTCCTTGTCGGAACAGGCACGATCCTTCTCATGATCGGTGTTGTATTGGTAGGGAACTGCACCTTTGAGATGCAGGTTGCCCTTGGAGCATCTTATATCGCGCTTAATGGTCTGTACTGGGTCGCAGCACTCCTCCCCCCGCGCAACAACTGGGACCTGTTTACTCGATATGAGTGGGATGAGGCACGTGTCATTACCAAAGAGTCCTACACATGCACCCTTTACGAAGCAATCATTGCCGCAAGTCGTATCAGCAAAGACAAGGTTGGAGAAATCAAGACGTCTTGGGCGAAAACCAGCAGGGCTGCTCCAGATACACCTGTGTGGAACAAGTGGCTCGATGAGGTGGCAGAAAAGGGAAACACAGATGTCGACGGCAAGCCGTGGGATCCAGTCGAGTCGTGGAAATCAATCAAGAGGAACGACGATGCGGAGAGGGGCATTGTGAAAAGTGAAAAAGATATCGGTCCCATAACCAAGGGTGTGCTTCGTCGGCCTACTGATGAAGTGAACGGCAGAAAGGTCAATGCAGGAAATTGAGGTATGTTGAACATCAGGTTCGAGCATTCTTCTCCTTGTTGCGGCATCAGTAGCTGTAGCATCACGGAAATGGTTATTTGTTTCAAGGACTGTGCTCTTGGATCGTCACTTCGTTTTACTACTGTCAGCAATACCGAGTATTGGACGTCTTACTCATCTTCAACCCATTCCATCTCACTACACAACTTTTGTGCGCAATGCTCGATTCAAAAAGCGAGTCAATACATACGTAATGACTTAGTCTCTCTTATTCTACTTATTTGCAGATGAAGACCATCATTCTAAGAAAGCTGGAGGAGAAGATACCCGTTCAAACGAGCCCCTGCCCCCGGTTATCTACATTGCAGTGCTGTGACTTGGTGAACGTGATATCGAAGCCGGTGGAGGACAGCATTTCTAGGTTTAACTCACCCTCGCTTAAAGAGCTCTACGGTCTTGCTATTTTGAAGCTGAGATAACCAGTCCAGGGCTTGACTACACATATCCCACCACATAGCTCGTCCTGACGCTTGCCTGAAACACCATCTCCAGTTTTCAAGAGTCTGAAAAAACGCAATGGCGTGCAATATATGTTAGACGCTTGATTCCTAACCCTGCCATCCTGGGGTACCACATCTCACTCCCCGGCGACTTTTTTCGGAGCATCGGAACTATTATCACTTTGACCGATATCCTCCTACCATAGTTATCCCAAGATCAACCCCTTAGCGCACCCAATATTCAGTCACTCAGTATCCGGCTCGCACGAAAGTCAGCCAGCCGCGTAGCCAATACGTATCAAGTTCAGCAATCTAAGCAAAACTCACGACAATGCAAAATGGATTTGAAGCGAGTGGGCGGCTTGCAAAACCTTCTGGATGCGTTGGACGTTGCCAAGCACAAGCATTGGTCACAGCACGGTGTGTCGGAACACTACCGCACCAACAATGACACCTCACAGACACCACAAGGCACAACTAGACATTTCCGAAGCGCTACTACTGGCAGTCGCTCTGGTTCCACAGGTTGTTCTGCATCAAGGGCTACCGAACAACAAGTCGCTCCCTACGTTGCTCCCCTTAGTTTTACCGCTGATCATCATAACCGTCCAGCTCACCTTTCAGCCACTCAACCGTCAGCACAAGTGAAGATGGGTGGGTTCTCCGAAATGGACAGTAAGTCGCTTATCGCAGCCGCCCTGGCTCCCGATCCTGGCGTTCCAGATCCTGGAAAGAAAGTCAAGAAGGGCTACAGCAACGGACCGATTACTCCTAATTCGAATGTTACAAGGCAGAAGGTGAGTTCAGGTCTTGTTCTTGGCCATCTCAGCTGCCTCCTGGCAAAGGTACTTATCTGATTACTCTTGCAGAGCACAGTGCCATCCAGCTCGGGCAAAAGACGGAGACGTGCATCAAGTGTCTCCTCGCAGACTAGCCACCACGAAGACAATTTGCCCGTTTCCAAGAAAAGTCACACAAGGGAAAAAGATGCATCTATTGGTGAGAAATTGGTGACAGGTCTTGAGGGCAGCACCAATCATCAAAAGACTGCCGGAACCACTCATAAGAACAGCCGTCCTGGTGGTAGCGGTCGCTATGACAATAATGAAATCCAAGCCCATTCAGTCAGTACAAAACAGTGTGAAGAGACCAAGAAGCCGGCCAAGCCAGTGTCTTCCTACGTAGTCTCATCGCAGGGGCATGCGGAGCTAGAAGCCAACCCTAAGCTCGTGGTCGGTACTGAACCCCCTCAACGGAAAGTGAGAAGTGCCTACGGTTACAATCAGGATCTTGGCCAGGATGTCAACCACCAGGTCGTCGATCGTGACAACCATGAATTTAACGATGAACATACTGAGACCCAGTTACCAAATCCTCCTCAGTCCTTATCCACCCGCCCAGCCAACAAGAAGCCCCGCCTCATCACCAATGCCGACCCTTTTACCCCCTCTCCTCCTGGGACGCCCTCGGCATCATCCCTTCAGCACGAGCCCGACACTGACAACAATAACAACGACGATGACGATGACGACGGAGATGACGAATATACCAACACTCCACCCTCACGCAGGAAGAAGACTGGGACCAACAAATCCACCGCCACCAAATCCAAATCCAAAGCTCGCATCGCCTCCGCCAAAAACCGCAAACAGAACTTCCCCGTCGCGAGCGCCATCTCCGAAGCCTCCGAAGCGGACAAGATGATGTTTCGCATGAAAGGCGAAGGGAAATCATGGAAGGAGATCACGGCCGAATGGACGCGCATGACGGGGCGCAAGCCGGGATTCAGCACTCTGAGCGTCAGATTCGGAAAATTGCAGGAGAAGTTTGCCAGGATGGGCGATATGGACGTACGCTTCCCCCCCCTTTTCTCCTTCCCTTCAAAATTCTTACTTGTTCACTCCCAATCACTGACCTTTCTTTTCATCCCCTTGTAGTTCCACCGCCTCCTGAAATTCAAGTCCCAGCTCGAGACGGCGTTCAACAGACGCGAGAAATGGGACCGCATTGCCACGATGATCGTGGAGGATGGCGGGGCCGTCTACACGGGCCAGGCTCTGCGCGTGAAGTATAGGAATCTGGTGGAGGTGGGGTTGCATAGGGAGGATGGTGCGATGGGTGATGGTGGGGTGGAATTTGCTGGGGTGGAGATTGCGGAAGAAGGAGAAGGGGAAGCGGGCGGTGAGGTGGCCAGTTTCGATGAGTGGGATCGAGAGCTCATGGGCGATGGAAATGCTGAGATTGGCGACGAGATCGGTGATGACGACGACGAAGGGGCCATGATGCTGAAAATGAGCCGCAGGAAGAGGGGCAGGAGGCGTCGCGGTCGTCGTGTTGAGCTGCCGCGCTATCATGATGATCTGGAAGGGGAATTTGATGAAGATGATGAGAATTTCATGGATGGCGAGTTGTTTGGTGGTGGTGGTGGTGGTGGTGGTGGTGGAGAGGATATGAGTGAGTGAAAGGGTGTCACGACAACGTGCCAGCTATGGTCATGCTAGTGGTGGCGATGATGATGGTGGTTTTGAAGATGGGAGGTTTTGATCACACGAGGCCTATGATGATGACGACGATATGGATGAGATTGGGACTTGGTTCACCATGAAAAGCAAAGTTGGGAAGGCGGAAACTCTTCTCCTCATTCGTCCATACACTTGTCTGCTTGGAAAGAAAGAAGAAGAAAGCAGAACGATTGGCGAATTTCTTCGTTGCAGAGGGATTTCCTAAGCCAGAGGAGAGAGAGAAGAGGCACACCACATAGAGCTCACGATAGAGATACAAAGAGATCCGCTAGCAGAATCCTCAAAACATTCATTAGTTACAAGAAGACCTTCAGGAGAAAAGCCCAGTCTTTACCCTTTAGATCGCAAACAACGATTAGAGGTTCAGATAGGTGTAGTAAATCAAGCTCAGCGATGTCTTAAACCATTGCTTGATTTGTTATTAGCTAGTACTAATAGTTGACCAAAAGTCTATTTCCCTCCCCAATCTCAAGAGCCAAGGAAGAAACGCCTGTCTGCATGCTCAGGTACAGTACATGACCGCGCGAATGGCTTGCTTGCCACCTTTTTTTTTTCCTGACCCTTCGAGACATTTGGCATTAGAGCTTGAACAAAGTCCCCCCCAAAAAATAAAGCAAAATATTAGGTGATGGTGACATATATGTATTGGTACAAGCGTTCAAGTCCGACGCCTATGACACCGCAATTTCCTCCCGCCCGCCTGAAAATTGCTGTGGAAATATGGCCGTAAGAAGGGTATCATTTGTTTCCCGCCGATCCCACGCTAAGGGTTCGCTTCATCATTATTATTTTTAATTGTTGTGGTACAGGGGCTGCTGCTCATGTGTTATCGTGAGCGGATGCTGAAAGACGGGTTCGCTTTGAGGGGTGAGCATCATCCATGTGGCGATCATTGAACTGCTGCTCTAGCTGGTTCAAGCGCCGTTTTAGGTCCTCCTCATTCTTGCGGAATGTGTCTAGTTCCTTCTGTAGACGGACCTCTGATTCTTTTCTCATGATGTTGATCAGCTCTAGTTCGTTGACGCGTGTTTTGAGTTGGTTGTTGTGGTGGAGAAGTTGATCGTAAGTTTGGGGAGGTTCGAGGTGGCGGTCCATCAGGGAAGAGGTAGAGCCGGGTGACGGGTGGTTTAGGTGCAAGGCTGGGAGAGAGGGCGGGGAGTGGAAGGTGTGGTCGTTCAGCATCACTCCGTCGAAAATGTGTTGGGGAGCAATGTTGGGGTCGTGGGATGTACCCGGGGTGTCTGCTCGGGAGATGGGCGAATGGGATCGATCGGAAGCGCCAGAAGAAGCCTTGTGTGAAGATATCCGCTGTGCGTGGTTTCCCAAGGGCGGTGTTCCTGCATCTGATCGAGCTGCGGACAGACCATTTACGTCGAAAGGGGGCTGTAGAGTAACCTCATCAGAATGAAAATCACCAGGACGCGGGAGGTAAGCGGCTTACCTTCTTTCTCTGGGCATGCATAGTCGACTTGACCCGATTTCGACTCTTGATCACGTCGGTCTTGAGACTGATGGGACGAGGTCGCCCGTGGAGCTTGAGGAATAGCCCGCACGCATTGCACAGCACCGAGCCCGTCTCATCCCTTCGCCACAGTGGTGTAGTTGACGTCTGGCAATTTTGACAAACAGGCTGCACAAAGGGAAACCCGTTGTCAGCAAGTGTGGCAGCCATTTCGTAGGAATTCTGCTCTAGAGCGATATTGAGATGGGATAAGATTGATCGAGGTTGGATCCCGATAAGCTCAAAGACTTGGCGCCAATGCGCATTCAACTTGAAGGCTTCACTGACTGACTTACCGGAGCATTGCCAGAAAGAGAGGCGGGAGCAGGCGAGGAGCTCGCATAATTCACACTGGGTGCCGCATGATTGGAGAAGGATCTGACATTTCGTGAATAAGGTCAGTTTCGAAGGTGCTTGACCAGGGAGAACGCGACTTGGTAGGCAGAGTACGCGACGGAGAGCCTCGTCAACACAAAGCATCTGTAACATACCTCAACTGTGATGATGGGGCCGAGGCAATCGAGGCCAATGCTGAAAGACCGGGTAAGGAAAAGGAGGCAGTGCTATGAGGCGAAGTCTGAATAGGTCGCTTGTTGTATTGATGTTGTTGCACGAAGGCCGCGTTGGAAGCTTGTGTAGAAGTGGAGGATGGTCGAGAAATCTCCGTAGCAGATACTGCTGGCGTGGGTAGAGGGGAGGCGCCTCTAGACTCGTAGGGACTGTAATTACTATACTTCTCAAGGTCGTTTCGGGGGTGAGGTGCAGAGACAGAACGAAGGTGTTCGACGGGCGAAGCCCTGTAGAGCAAGGGAGCCAGCGTCATTAATGGTACGTGAACATCTGTCATGGAACTATGGTACAGAAGATAGATGGAAGGAAAAGAGAGAGCCGTTGGACATTCTGCTGCAGTAGAAAAAGCCTGTCTATCGATAAATCCTCCCTATGTTATCGCCGATAACTGACATGTTGTGAACGGGCCTGGAGAACTAATTTCCCTACCCCTATCGAGGCGCCTAAAGGTGAGTCCGCATTCCGCTGTCCTGACGCCAGTCCGGCCTATATATAGAGGAGAGGTGCAGATAGACTAATGTCGATCTGTTTGGTCCCGATCAGCAATCTCTGTACTTTAACTGCTGGAAGTTGTATTTAGTTAGACAGAGCAGTCGAAGTTACGGTGCAGGTAATAGGTCAAGGGTCTTCTGTGTACGACCAAACAAGTCTGACCGTTCTTGGGCATACCAGTTAGTGTTGGAAATCACAAATAGTAGATTATGTACAGGACGCTTTCGTAAAGGATGGTAGATTGCTTTCATGTTGGTGGCTCAGCATTCTGGCCGTGGTGCAGAGGTTGATTAGGGAAAGGATTGACCATAACGATTATTGTATCGTACCCCTGTTAAGGCACTATTTGAACCGAGTCGATGTATAATCTACCGCCAACGAACACGGCATGAATCCATCGAGTATGAAACTGCCCATGGTCATCCTGGGGCATTATCGTCGGAAATCAACATGATCTGAGCTAATAACTGTGGTACTACGTATAATGAGGTGCAGATTAGTGCATGCCCCCTGAAGAGTACCTGAGCCCCACAATTTCTGTGAACCTTAAACTTAGTTAAACAAGCCGTTAAGTTAGGTACTGCGTCCTCGGTCTCGGAAGAATCGGGCGCCGGGCCAAAGTTCCGTGTTCACGCGGCTAATGCTGGCGCTGTTAAGCTTCGCGGCGGCTAAGTGCTACGTAACAATGACTCGTGCCTTTTTGAACCAGATCTGATCTGGGCCGAATTTAACTAGCAGGCTGGCGAGTCAGGCAGGCCTGTACACACGAGAATCAGAGTACAGCTGTGGCCGTGCTCCATTATGCAATTCAAATTCAAAGGCACTGGACTTGTACTGTCTCAACTCATCAATGAGTACTGATGTCTCATGTGTTACAATCTTCTCATGACCTTTCAACAATATGCCTCGACACCGACCGGCGGCCTCCGGGTATGCTCGACTTGCGCAGGCAGACGAAGAGGAAAGGTCACAAGGGATCTTGGACGATTCAGAAGATGAAGACGCTTTTCAGCACCCATTGACCCTCTCTTCCCCCGGTACACGATATGCCCCTATTCAACCTTCCTCCCACCAGTCGATGAGAGCGCCTGGGAATGGCTCCCCGGACGGCCACCGAAAGCGTCCTTCGAAAAGAACACGCAGCAATTCAGGCGTCGACATCAAGGCTATCAACGCGCGATTGGAGAGATGGGCTGAAGAGATTGCATCGAAGTTCAAGATCAACAAGGTTAAAGGCAAGTCGCCACAAGAAGAGAAACTCGAAATCTATCATTCCGTCTTCCAACCTCCCGACTGGATCAGGCCTTTGACCTCGGAGGACCTTGTCTCCGAACCCGAACCTGAGAGTGATAAATGCATGACCAAGGCCCAATTTGATGATATTGTGGAGAGCGTCAGAGTCGCGATCGAAATCGGCGTTCACCCCAAGATGATAGCCCAGGGCAGTTCAGGCAGCTACTTTGCGCGCAGCAGTGATGGCAAGGTTGTTGGCGTCTTTAAGCCTAAGGACGAGGAACCGTATGCCTCGCGGAATCCCAAGTGGACCAAATGGTTCCATCGCAACCTTTTTCCCTTCTTTTTCGGACGAGCATGTCTGATTCCCAACTTGTCCTATGTTTCCGAGGCAGCAGCCTACGTGCTTGACAATCGGCTAAGAACGAACCTCGTACCCTACACCGATATCGTCTGGCTTTCTTCGAAATCGTTCTTTTACGACTTTTGGGATCGTCGCAGTTATTGGCGAGGCAAGAAGAAGCTACCTGCAAAGCAAGGTAGTTTCCAAGTATTTCTCAAGGGCTACAAAGACGCCAATATCTTCCTGCGAGAGCATCCCTGGCCAGACCAGAACAACACGAATTTTCGTGCTGAAGATGCTCCGCGACATAAGAAAAGACGATGGTTGGATTGTAGAATATCCGGTTCTCAGTCCGACGACGACGACGAGGATGGCCACGCCATGTCTCCTCCAGAGCAGGACGACCCCCAAAACAAGCAATTTCGTTGGACTGATAACATAAAGCAGTCTTTCCGCGAAGAACTCGAAAAGTTGGTGATATTGGATTACATCATGCGAAACACAGATCGAGGCCTAGACAATTGGATGATCAAAATTGATTGGCATACAGAGAAAGTTTCCGTTGTCTCTGAGCCACCCAAACTTGAGGAATCCACTGAAGGACTTGACCATCCTGCTCAACCTACCTCAAAGGAAGCTGCACCATACCGAAGACAAGAAGCCATGGCCGCCGTGAGCAGGACGGGTACGCCTCCGAATGCCAGTGACACCAAGCCTCCATCCGTTTCCATAGGCGCTATTGACAATAGTTTATCATGGCCTTGGAAACACCCTGATGCTGTAAGTGAGAGTTTGGCACCTGGACTGGATTGTGGTTACTGACATTGGCGTAGTGGCGATCTTTCCCTTTTGGATGGTTATTCTTACCTGTCTCCCTCATCGGTCAGCCCTTTTCGAGGAAGACTCGAGATCATTTCCTACCTCTCCTGACATCCACTGTTTGGTGGAGCGAAACGCAACTGGCCCTTAGAAGAGTCTTTAGTCAAGACTCTGATTTCAAAGAGGGCATGTTTGCGCGTCAGATCGCTGTGATGAAAGGTCAAGCTTGGAATGTCGTCGAAACGCTAAAGCAAGCCGATCACGGACCGCTAGAGCTTACACGAAGGACCAGAGTCTGTGTCTGGGACGATCTTGTAGACATCCCTGTCGCTATTCCATTGCGCGTTCCGAGTGCAGAAATGAAACGCCGTCGAGATGTCGAAACAAGGCAGGAGGAGGAAATGGACATTGGCGCGGCCTATGCTTCGGCACCGGCTCCAGCACACGATCTTTTGGGTATGGGATCTCCCACTACTGACTTGCCCAACCCCAACCGCTTTGAACTGTTCCGGGATCAGTCTTCTGCGGATCTAGGGCGCATCCATGAAGAGCCGAGCAGCCCTGCAACGATCGGTGATCTGAGCCAGCTCCGCCAAGACATGGGAGACCGGACAAGACAAGATCTATCAAATAGTCTCACATTACCCTCACGGCCGGCAAACCATCCAAGATCGAGGACGCGATCGAGTCTGGACTACTTCCGGTCTTTCAGTCGCACCAACAGTGGAAGAAATCCCAACCTCAACCGTAGAAGGGCGAGCAGTCCGTTCTTGTATGATCGAGATGATTTGGAAGGCGATCTGGGATACGCGGCAGCGGAAGGCATGGAAGGGAACGAAAAGAAAGTTATTGTCGAGCGATTGGAAACCGTCAAGAGCAGCAATCCTGTTTTTACTTGGTGCTGAGCGGTCTAAAACATGTCGTATCTGTCTGTGCAGGGGGAGGGTCATTGTTGCATAGAGCGTCCTTGGAATCTGGGCCTTCTTGGTGCTCCAGCGTTATATTACATCTTGATCTCACGTACAACCCATTAAGAGAGATCAGTCATGCCACGGTCTTATTCATGATGAGGTGCTCTTAATGTCCTGTTCCCAGGTAGGATGTGCCAACCACAAATAGCATGATACCCGAATAGGGTATATCCCATGTGGATTACTAAGCAGCCTTGAACTATTTCCGAGTCATCACTCGCTGCTTGAAGCACATGCCATTGAGTTATCCCAGCCACAGGGGTGCGAGCATTCATTCGGATCCGATATTTAGCTGACGCGGCCAATAAATGCTTCGCGCACACAATGAATTCTTCCACCCCTTCGCAGCAGAATGTAAAAGCATTCGCCAGAGGTGCTCGTTCGAGAATATGGCTCCAAAGGCAATCAAGTCCCCTCACAACGCGCAACATCCAAACTGGCAGACTCAAACCAGATATCCATCCAGCCAACCGTAGAAAATGTTGAAGAGGTATTGTCTAAATCGAGATCTTCCACTCATCCGCCAAATCTGGTTCCTCTCTGTGCTACTATCCCAGCCGACCTTTTGACACCAACCCCAGCATATCTAAAGATCTCAGCAGAATCAAAGCTATCCTTCCTGTACGAGTCCGTAGCTACTACAGGCACTATTGGTCGGTATAGTTTGGTGGGAGCCGATCCTTTGAAAGTACTCAAAACCGGTCCTGCTCATCGACCCTCAGAAGATCCACTTCATCTGCTCCAGAAGGAATTATCAGGCTTTCGCGTTGTAACTGTTCCAGGCTTAGCCCTCCCTCCTCTGACCGGCGGCGTGATAGGCTATGTCGGATATGATTGCGTGAGATACTTCGAGCCCAAGACTCCCCGGCCGATGCGAGATGTGCTAGGTTTGCCGGAGAGCCTGTTCATGTTGTTCGACACCATCGTTGCATTTGACCATTTCTTCAACGTCTACAAGATTATCACGTATCTGAGGGTGCCTGAGGAATTCACATCTTCTTCATTGGCGCTGGCTTATCGGTTGGCATCAGAGTCTATTCAAAAAGTTATATTGACCATTTCCGACCGTCACACGCCCCTCCCGCATCAGCCGGCCATCAGACAGAATCAACAGTTGACCTCAAACATTGGCCAGTCTGGCTACTCGGCACATATGATGCGGTTAAAGAAGCATATTACCAAAGGGGACATCATCCAGGCTGATCCTTCACACCGAATAGCACATCCAACAACCTTGCATCCATTTAATATCTATCGACACCTCCGTACCGTAAATCCAAGCCCCTATCTCTTTTACATTGATTGTGCCGACTTCAGCATCATCGGTGCATCTCCCGAGCTCCTCGTTAAGGAATAAGCTGGTCACATAATCACACATGATAGCAGGAACGGTAAAAAGACGACTCGACCCCGAGCACGATGAAAAGCTGGCAGATGAATTACGCAACTCGGTCAAGGATCGCGCCGAGCATGTCATGCTGGTTGATCTGGCCAGGAATGACGTCAACAGGGTATGCGATCCGTTATCTACTCGTGTCGACAGATTGATGGTTGTTGAGAGGTTCAGCTACGTTCAACATCTTGTCTCGCAGGTCTCCGGCGTCCCCCGAGAAGGTCAGACCCGCTGGGACGCATTTCGATCTATATTTCCCACCGGCACTGTTGGGCGCTCCGAAAGTCAAAGCCATGGAGCTCATTGCTGAGCTTGAGGTAGAGAAGTGGGTGTGCAGGAGCTATTGGGTATGGTTTCTCAAGAGTTTCGCTAGACGGGGCAAAGGAGGATGAAGGGGCTATGGGTACGTGCATTGCCCTCAGGATGGTTGTTAAGGACAGGGTTGCTTTGCAGGCTGGTGGCGGAATCGTCTGACAGCGTTGAGGAGGATGAGTGGCAAGAGACATTGGACAGCTTGGAGCAAACATTTAATGCATCTCATCCGCCGAAGAGAGATATCTTGCCATGCAAGAAGCCGACGGACTCAATGGCGCAGTGGATGCTGGTGGAACAGAGGAGAACGTCAACCACTTCAGGGCCGGCTCAGAAGAGAAAGCGCATGTGGATCTTGCAGCGTGATGATTGGAGTAGAGAAGTGGTAAAGTGAACCATGGTAATGATGTTTTAGCATGCTCTTCTACTAGTAATTCGAAGCTGATAACCCTGTGGTGTAGGAAGTAAATCAAAAGGCAAAATGCCATGACTGAGCGCTACTAGTTAGTACTAACTTAGTAGTTAATGCTATAATTTACTACTTAGCGCTACGTACTTCAAGTTAGCATGACCGTTAGCCAAGTCCTAAGCCCCCCGAATGCGACGTCGATTTACGAGCTGGGGTCCGAAGGTTCAACCTTGCTGCCGGCCTATCGCAGTGCATGGTTTTCGTCATCTCTGAGAGATTTTGAACAGAGGCATCTAAGAAGTGGTCTGCCATAATTGTCCATACTCCTGCACACCTGTTGCACACCTGTTGCACTCTAGCATCAATACAGAATTGCTCTACAGAACTTTCGATTAGCGAGCATCCCGCGCAGGACTTCAGCCGTCAGCCCTCGCATTGACTGCCATTGCATATCAGGAGCTATATACTGGGCCACACCACCTCTTCACCGAACGACCAAACGCAATTCAATCTCACCCTCTCCTCGTCGTCATACCATCGCTGGCTTGAGTGAAGGCGCCACTGCATCAGTCGCGCCTGCTGTCCGCACCGACCTTGCTGATTCGTCGCAACCCAGCGGTTATCGCCAGAGAGTTACATCCATCGTAGACACCTCTCGGCCACCGCGGCACTATGTCGAAAGTCGTGAGGAGTGTAAAAAATGTAACCAAGGGGTACTCGGCCGTGCAAGTGAAGGTTCGCAATGGTTCGTGCATATTCGAGCTCTTCGTTCCATCAAAGTCGGAGGCTGACGACTGCGGCAGCAACGAGCAATGACCCATGGGGTCCCACCGGCACCGATATGAGCGAGATCGCCGCTCTGACCTTCAACAAGTGAGTTCGGTCCTATGTCGCTCATGTTACGCATCGGTCGTACTGATTCAATGCTCCGAAAGTCCGAGCGATTTCTACGAGATTATGGATATGCTCGACAAGCGATTGAATGACAAAGGAAAGAACTGGCGCCATGTCCTGAAGTCCTTGAAGGTGCTGGACTACTGTCTACACGAAGGGTCGGAGCTTGTTGTCACCTGGGCACGCAAGAATGTCTACATCATCAAGACGTTGCGCGAATTCCAATATGTTGACGAAGAGGGTAGAGATGTCGGACAAAATGGTGAGCAAGCGGACTGGTGCGCACGATTTTCAGGCGTACTTAGCTAACCCCTAGCATAGTTCGTGTTTCTGCGAAAGAGCTCACTTCCCTTATCCTAGACGAAGATCGGCTTCGAAGCGAACGCTCAGACCGCAAGCTTTGGAAGTCTCGCGTTAGCGGCATAGACGAATACGGACCATCAGCAATTGCAGGGCCGCCAGTTGACCGCCAACAGAATAATAGGCGCAAAAATCCAAGGACAGACGAGGAGGATGCCGAGTATCGCCTGGCAATTGAGGCAAGCAAACATGAGGCCGAGGAGGAGAAAAAGCGAAGAGACAAGAACAAGAGCGCAGATGACGATGATGACCTAGCAAAGGCTATTAAGCTTAGCAAGGAAGAGGAAGAGCTGAGAAGGCGGGAATTGGAAGATCAGAATGCAGCCTCCTTGTTTGACGATACGCCTGCCCCAGCACAACCTCAACCCACTGGCTGGAATCAAGGATATCAACAACAGGGTGCTGTAGATTGGTTTGGAAATCCTATCCAGCAACCATTGAGCACAGGGTTCTTGAACAATCAGTACTCCCAACAACCACAGCAGACAGGCTATCAAAACGGATACACCAACGGCTTTGGGCAACAACCAACGGGGTTCGATCAATTTCAGCAGCAGCAGCAGCAGCAGCCTAGTTTCCTGCAACAACAGCCGACTATGCAGCCTCAGCAGACAGCGTTTAGCAACAACCCGTATGGTCAGCAACAACAGCAACAGACAGGTGACGTCTTCGGCCAGCAGACCCCGCAGCAATCCTTCCCCCAAGCGGGTAGTCACAATCCATGGGCGACGAACAATCAACAGCAGGCTGACAGTCTCAAGCCGATGCCAACTGGTTCTAACAATCCTTTCGCTCAGCGGCCTCAGCCCGTCCAGCAGAAGACAAGCCCGCCTGCTCTAAACACACTATATGAGCAACAAACAGCAACACAATACAGTCAACCAATCCAGCCAAATCCAATCGCCAATTTCCAACCTCCTCAACCTCAACATCAATCACCACAACAAACAGCGACGAACCAGAAGCCAATGGATCCACAACGTGCCCGCCTCAATGCATTACTTGCATCTGGAGAAGGACAAGACACATTTGGAAATGTCGGAGACCTCCGCATACCAGCACAGCACACGGCCCCGGGCACATTCGTCAACTCGGCGGGCGGCGGCATGGACCGACTACGCGCTGCCCAAACGGGAAATAATCCGTTTTTCCAGCAGCAATTTACCGGGGCGGGCCCATCGCAGACGGGATTCCACCAGCAGCAGGTGCCGGCACAGACGGGACCTGCGGGTGGTTTTGCAGGAGCATTTGGCCAGCAAAGCAGCAATCCTTTTGGTGCGAGGCCGGGCCAGCAGCAGGGTGGGAGTTTGATTGATTTGTGAAAACGACATAACATTGTGCACGGGTGGGCGTAAACACTTATCCGTAGGCATTGCCCAGGAAATCTGGGACATGGGAGTGTGGTGATGAGCACTCGTTCACCTTTGGTAGGCTGTTATTGCTATCTTTTGTTGCACTGCTCAGGCTTTTGTGAGGTTGGTGATGGACCCCTTTCTATACCGGCTAACGTGGGTCTTTGACTGATAAGCCCTCTTTGTATCTTAAGAATAACTTGAGCATTTACAATTCGGGAAGAGCAGTATGTCTCTGCTCTTTTCGTCATACCTTTTTCCCCATGCTGTTTTGCGCCCGTGACCGCTGTGAATGAATAGTGAAGAGTCCCAATGATGTGCCAACTGCGTGCTTGGATAAATTATGTGCAGTTATTGATGAGACAAAGGTCCATTTAAATTTGTCATGATGGCTTGAACGAACGACCTAGTAGGCAGACTTGGGTCACATTAGGAGGAAGAGTGGGTACAATTTGCCTCCTACTCCTACTGCTCCTCCGTTGCCGCCCTTTCTTGAGCTCCAAACCTGCCCGCTAGGGACGAAAAACATAAACGGAATGTAAAAGAGCATAGGTAAGTTGGGGATGCTTCGTTTGCTCGACCGTCTATGCGTTCATATCAGAACATCCTAACTTAGATGGCTGATTTCGCTGCAACATAACATTTGTAGCGTATCATGGCTTCCCAGTCCCCCACCTGTGGTCACGAAGAAAGCATTGCGATGCCGTCAAGGCTAACGCATGAGGAGTTGATCCAAACTGCACCACTCTGGCCCAAGAACAAGGTTCAACATAATAGCGATTAAGTGCGCCAGTATCGATAGGGTGTGGTGGTAAGGGTGGCGGTTGGGGTAGTGTCAGTGCAGCGTGAACTCTGTCCCACGACAGCTTGGTATCGCTGATCTGACTGGGATACCAGGGATTTTGTTGTGATGAGAAGTCAAGGTGATTTTCCACCAATAGTTCGCGGCTGAAGGGGATCAAGGATCTGCTAAACGGAAAAGAGCCTGTGTTAGCTGGCAGAACTCTTACGGTTACACCAGTTGTCGAGTGCACGCTTGAGATCCTCCCTATAATATACGGACAACGATGTCCACCTGAGCCAGATCATTCAGCCATATCGGGCAGATATTCTTTACGCGAAACACCTCTGTAAGTCTCGTCAGTATTTGATCGTCAGCATCATCAGATCTCTCTGCAACGAGCGCGGCGCCAGCCAGTTTTTCAAGCTGGCAGTTGGCTCTACGCTAGCTTTTTGGACTGAGTGTTCGAGAAATCGCGAAATATGAACCCGGCTGTTACTATTCCTCAATTATCTCAGTTCATAGCACAAGGGGGAAATGCAAGTCTCAGTGCTAGTGCTAGTCGAGGTTGCGGTCCGAAGCTTGGCGCCAAAATTTATGGCAGTTAAGGATCCTCCTCCTCTACACCCCCTGCCTTCTACTACTTACTATTCCACCACCGCAAGTCAGAATCAACTCCAAAATGGCTAGAGAGCTCCCCCGTCGCCGCCGTGCCCCTGCAGATGGCGTTTGTTCGAATCCTCCCTCTCCTCAGGCTCCCAGGGCCCCCCAAACGATGCTTGATACACCGCGCCGTGCGCGCCTCCTTGCTGACGCACGTCTTACAGCTGGCAAATTATCTCGTACGCAGCTATTTAAGATACATGATGTAGCCAATCGAACTGGCTATCGAGTCATTAAAGAAGGAACTGTGCGCCGCAGCGAGAGGGTGCATAATCGCGGCCGAAAACCAGTTCTTGCTCCCCATCAGTGCGAAGCAATTAAGGCAGTTGAAGATGCAAATTTTGGCTTTGCATCGTCAAGCCACTTCAAGGTGGCACAGACTATTAGCCTAGCTAAAGGCTCTGAACGTGCAATTCAAAGAAATATAGCCAATTCTGATGTGGGAATATACCGCGCATTGTAGAAGAAATGGCTACCAGCACACTCAATTGAAGCACGCAATCTTTGGGCATTTGAGCACCGCTATCACAACCTAGAAGACTTTAAAAAGTATCAGTGGTGTGCTAAGTCTTATTTTGCTACTAGCCTTCAACAGCAGGCCCTAGTTCATCGTCGCCGTGGCCAGGAAAATCGAGAAAAGCTTTCAAAAACCCAATACAAACTCAAGCGCAAAAATCAGACCATCCATATCTATGCAACCATCAGCTAGAACTTCAAGGGCACCCTCCACTTCTACACAGGCACAGGGAAAGGCGGGCGACTTATCCAAGCTGATTATGTCAAGATGTTGGAGGAGGTTGTTGCTCCAGAATGGGACGAAAATCTTATTCTGATTGAAGATAATGATGGACCACATGGCACAAAGGGTGTTGCCAATAACAAGGTTAAGCAAGCAAAAATCAAGCTTAACATCAAATGGCAAGCTCAGCCTTCCAATTCGCCAGATCTCAATCCCATTAAGACCATTTGGAGGATAATAAAGCAGCGTTTGAAGTCCAGGGGGGTCATCTTCCAAACTGAGGCGCTGAAGGCTGCTATCCAAGAGGAATGGGATAAAATCACTATTGAGGAGATCAATAATGCCATCTCTACCATGCCAGATAGAGTAACTTGTTTGCAAGAGCGTTTTGGGAAGGCCATACCCTATTAGAGGGGGGTAGATAGAAATGCAGAATCCTTTAACTGCCATAAATTTTGGCGCCAAGCTTCAGTCCGGCCCGGCATGAACGCCTTGACCAAGCTCGACAGGCTCGCCATGATATTACGGCTGCACTTTAACTACTAACTTAGTCTATGCAGTGGCCCGAGGGGGCTTGGAGCGGCTGGTAGGTGGCCCGTGCGTAAGACACGTAAAATATTCTTCAGTCTTTACACGAAGCCACCAGTCTCATATTACTTGCCTTCATTTCTTCTTTAGCTTTGATCTAATATCAGTTGACTGCATTTACTATACCTTGCACTATTTGATTTGCACCGCCATGATATACAGTGCCTATGTTATACAAGACTGAGACCTTCGGCTGACATACACGCATTTTCCATACAGAAAAAAAGGGGTTTTTGAACGGTATGGTTCAAATGCCAGATCCCATTCATCACGACGCCAATCTCAGTTTGCTGCCATCAATGGTGTGGTGTCTGATGACAGCGGCTCAAGCTCGGCCACCGAGACCACGACAACAAAGACCAGACCCCTGCGAGGTCGAGGCAACGGCAAGCTCGTTGCGAACATGGACGAGAAGGCCGAGACGTTCAGCTGTGTGGCAGAAGAGAAGCTTTCGGCAGTGTTGCACGGCGAGAACACAGCCAAGTCCAAGTCCAAAGCTACTGATGGACACCTCAGTGACTTGGCAAGGGAGCACATAGCTGGTGGCTGGCGACCAGGCATGGACCCCAAGGTCGACTACTCTGGACACTTCGAGTTTGGCGGCTCACTTGGTACCCTAGCTCTTATGACCGGCTCCCTCTGCTGATGTACTATATGTGGATTGGCGCCACCTATTATGATGGAAAATTGCCTCTCCCACTGGAAGCCCAATCTTGGGCGGGTTTCGGAAAGCATATGCTGCATCTTGCCTACACCGGCGCCTTTCCTCAACTCAGGGCTTGGCGCATCTATTGGGTATACTACGTCTTCGAGGCTGCGTGCTACCTGTACAGGCCTGGCTTCACGTGTTGCGGCAAGCCTTTGCCTCACGAGCGCTGTAAAAAACTTAGGTATTACTGTTCGGCCTATACCAGGTTCTACTTCACAATCTTCATCATGGCTATTCTGCATGGCACCGGACAGTTTCCCGTCAACACCTTCCTGGACGAGTTTGGTCCACTCATGTCTGTGGCCATAATTTCCGGCTTCCTTGCCAGTTTCTACGCATACTTCTGCGCTTTTGCCCGCGGCGCTCAGCACCGTATAACTGGCTATCCTATTTATGATTTCTTCATGGGTGCCGAGCTTAACCCGCGCCTGTTCGGCATCCTGGACTTCCAAATGTTCTACGAAATCCGTATCCCGTGGTTCATCCTCTTCGGCTTGAGCTGCGCGGCCGCCGCATGTCAGTATGAGCAGTACGGCTATGTCTCTAGCGAAGTTCTGTTCCTTGTCATGGCCCACTTCATCTACGCAAATGCCTGTGCTAAGGGTGAGCACCTCATCGTTACAACCTGGGACATGTACCAAGAAAAGTTAGGTTTCTTGTTGATCTTCTGGAACATGGCCGGCGTCCCAATGTCGTACTGCCATTGCACGCTGTATCTCGCTAACCACGACCCGTCCACGTATGTATGGAATGATTACGCACTCAGTGTGATCTTCATGGCCTACCTCTTCGTCTATTGGGTCTGGGACACTGCTAATGGTCAGAAGAACTCGTTCCGAATGATGGAGCGTGGCACCTTCATGAAGCGCAAGACGTTCCCGCAACTTCCTTGGCAAGAAGTTATCAACCTGAGGCCATTGATACGGAGACTGGTGATCGAATCCTAACTGATGAATGGTATGGGTTTGCGCTCAAGATTCACTACAGTTGCGATGGTGTATTTCGCCCTTCCGTGGGGACTGATAACCGGTTTCAACAGCCTCTTCCCCTGGTTCTATCCTGTGTTTTTCTGCGTCATGTTCGGTTATCGTGCCATGAGGGACATCACGAGATGCAGGAAGAAATATGGTGATGCTTGGAGGGAGTATGAGAGGCGGGTGCCGTACCTCTTCATACCGGTAAGTTTGCAAAGTACATTGCAAATTGAAGGAGTCCGGCTTAGTTGGCTGATAGTATGTCATATAAACTCGCCAAGCGGACGGCTTTCGTTGAGACGCCCCCAAGTAACATGCACTTCTCCGTTCAATCTTGTAAGGTCCTGGTTCGTGATCCTTCGGCCAAATGAAGCTACATAGTACGGCCAACCATTTTATAAATACACATCAATCAACTTTCAGCACCTCACAGTCTCCAAAGGATCAAGTTCCAGCCCAATCACGCCCTCCGAGGGAAATCCTTCGACCTAAATCCAGGCCTCGTGGTAACAGCTGGTCTCGATCTTGGCACAATATTTCTTACAAGGATAATGGTAATCAGGCCGCGGCCAAATTGGCCATTTCATCCAACTCTTATGTCATCATAATCGGCGGTAAGAACGACACCAAGTGACCCATGGAGCCATGGGGCCTGCAGAAGAACGTGGCCAGGCACCCGGCTGATCCGCCGTACCGCCGAAAGGAGCTTGAAACTAACCAGTATCCCTGGAGAAGGAGGCAAAATACGACCGAACCGCAGTAGCGCTGAAATGAATTAAATATAACCAGTAATTAAGTCTCGTTCTGGCACAAGGGTCCAACCCGATACTCCTAACACAAGGATCCAACTGGTACTCCTGGCACATTTAAAAAAGTAAATAATAGTATTTCGTCTCGTGAACTTCGAATTCGCATTTTCTTATATCAAGTTATAGTTCAGTAACAGCTAATCTGCTTAGTACTGTCTTTATGTATTAGCAGTGCTCTTTTAGCAAGTTGCTAAAGATTAAGATGTCGTCAAGATATGCTGAGACGAATCAGTCTAGGATATTCTTTCTTAGGGCATTATTAATATATAAAGGATACTAAAATATTATCTAGATTAATATTATAATTAAATCTAGATAAATTAATAAAATATAATAAATTAATATTATAATTAAATCTAGATAAATTAATAAAATATAATAATTTAATATTTATAATTATTTTTATTATTTTTATTATTATTATTATTATTATTCTTACACCTATTGAGCCATTAAGCTCATGAGGGAAGGTACTAATAACAATCTATAGGAGAAACCCTCCGGGGAAGAAAACCTATAAGCCATCCGTTTCTGTTGTTCGCGTTGTACCGGGTAGTCGTGTCCTGTTACACAGGGTTACGAAGAGACATCCCACCTTCCTATCCTTTCCGGGAGGTTGGCTGTGTGGCCCTGGCTGTTAGTGTTAGTTGAGGCCGAGGTTGAATTGTGGGAGGAGTCCTGTGCGTTGTAGCCATCCTGCTGCTGCCTTGGCGCCTCTTGTCGTTGCGACTATTTTCGAATAGTCGTTAGTCCCTCCGTCTCTAAACAGCTGGCCACGGCGATCAGCGAGCTTTTTATAATTTTTAATTAAGATTAAAAGAGATAACTAATTAAAATATATTAAAAGAATAAATTAGTAAAGAAAATTAAAAAGAAACTTAAAAACTACTTAATATTAAAAGTAATGCTAAAACTACTTTTACTATTTATAGATGTCTGCACTTAATTAATTAGTTAATCTAGTAACTTGCGCAAAAGTTATATCTAATTCCTGTCTAAAGTTTAAGTATAATCTTACTCTAGTAGCTAATAGTGTTATGCCTATTCTAGTATAGCCCTAGATTATATAACAACTACTAGGCTAGCGGCTTAATAGTAATTTAATACTCTCTTTGCTATTTAAGCTATATTTACTATAAATAGTTATATACGCTATTATAAGTAATTGACTTATACAGCTTTTCTTCTTTGCTTAAACTATACTTAATTGTCCTAAGTTAGTAGCTTAGAAAGAGGGTTATACCTATCTAATTATTTGCTTATAATATTAGTCTATGCTTCTACCTATAGTCTTCTTTATAGCATTATATGCTCTAAGGTTGTTTAAGACGCTTTATTAAGGCCTGTAAATGCTATAGCCTTAGAAATAGCGTCTAAATAGCTTGCGTAATTATATAATTGCAAATCTAGGATTTGGCTATACTATATAGCTAAATTCATGTGACTAGGTTTCTTGTACTATAGTATAGAAATCCTTGTGCACTAATAGCGCTCTCTAATAATATTATATCAGTATTCTTTGATTTAAATAAGGCCTATCTTAGTACGAAATTATATAAAGACGTCTCTAAAGAGTGCCTTAGTAAGTCTATTAGCAAGTATATCCTTTATTAATACTTAAAAAGTCTGAATTTCTCCTTCTTCTTCTAATTAGCATATATAGTAATACTAGATATTAATATGCTTTATTTAATTATATTACTTAGGGTTTTATATCAGCTTTAAGCAGCCTTTATTATTTTTATAAAGCATTACTATTACTTACTTTACTCTAAATTTGTTCAAAAGGTGTTAAATCTATATAGCTTGTCTTATAGCTGCTTCTATAGCTAAGTACTTAACCTCTATGCTAGATGTTAACATTGTTCTCTACCTTTTAGACGTCTAGGAGATAGCCGTGTTATCTAATAGAAATAAATAACCTATTATTAATTTTTTATTATCTAGATCTCTTATAAAGCTAGCATTTATATATCTATATAGTTATAGCTCTCTTTAAGAAGTATTCTATATTATATAGTTAATTCTGAACTTAAGGTCTATCTTTATTGTTTTTTTAAGATATTATAGGACTTTTCTTATAGCCTTAAGGTGCCCTATATATAAATCTGCGTATTACTGACTTAAATAGCTAATACAGAAACTAATATTTAGCCTTATACTATATACTAGATATAGTAACCTTCTAATCAGTATCTAATCCGCCTGAATATTAGTCTCTTTTATATCTTCTTCTTTGTCTAAGGCTATAAATATGCTAGACTTTATTAGTATAACCACAACATTATAATCTGTTATGCCCTCTATAGCAAGAATCTCTCTTAGATAGATAGTCTAGTTAATTTATAGCTGTTAGCAAACTCTATCTTTTCTAATCCTTATCTCTATAATTATTCTTACTTCTCCTAAATTTTTTATATTAAAGTTCTGCTAAAGAAGGGCTTTGATTTAGTAAATGGCTTTTAGATCCTCTATTATTAGTAGTAGGTTATCTACGTATATACTAATAATTGTTCTTCTATTATTAGATATTAATATACTTAGATCCTTATTTAGTATATTATATCTATTAGTTCTTAAGACGCTTATAAGCTTCTCTCTCTACTTCTTTACAGATTACTTAAGTCTGTACAGGCTCTTAATAATTCTGTATACTTATTAGTCTTTATTTAGCCCTTCCTTAAGTAGTACTTCTTTAGGGATCTGTATAAATATCTGTTTGTCTTCTTCTTCTAACTTGCTAGCTAGATAAATAGCAACTATATCTATCTAGTATAGTTTTATATTTTTTATTATAATAATAGTAAGAAATATTCTAAGGGACTCTCTTTTAATAGTAAAAGCAAACATCTTCTTATAATTAATCCTATAAATTTGTAAGAAGCTTTATACTATAAGCTATGCCTTATATCTTGCTGACTAGTTATTCTTATCTCTCTTGATCTTAAATATCTATTTATACCCTACTAACTTTCAGCCTTCTAAAAGCCTCTTAATTCTCTAGGCTTAATAAGTGCTTAGATTCTGTAGTTTTTTATTAATCACATCTCTTTATTACCTACTATATATAGGGTCTGTTACTACTTATATATAAGTTCTTAGCTCATCTAGCCCTAAGTAGCCCTTATTTCTATATACTAATAATAAACTCTTTCTTACGCTAGGGTACTTACTAACATCTACTATATTAATAGTCTTTCTAGCTACCTTATCTAGGTCTTTAGAGTAACTAGGCTGCTCTGTCTCTGTAGCCCTTACAAGTATACTAGGATACTTACCTAACTATATTAATTTATTATAGCCTAGCTGTGCTCTCTCTTTGTCTGTAAGTATATTAGGACTCTTCTTACTCAAATATACTTCTTTTAATGCTAAGATAACTCTTATAACACTAGTAGTCTTAGTGTTATAAGCTTTAAGTACCTTTTATTACATTTATTATAAGGGCAAACCGTCTTAATATAGTAGGATCTTTTATAACCTTTATAAGGGTCCTCTAACTTATAATAAGATCTTTTATAATCTTTATGCCTGACTTATTTACCTAGTTAAAAAGCTATTATAGTTATTACTTACTTATCTTATATCGCTTTATAACAGACAGTTCTCTTACTAACTATATACTTAACTTACTTAGTCTAATTCTCTTAGATATGTCTTAGTCTTATTTAATTAATTCTCCTCTTAAAGGGGGTATAAAATTAAGTAGATTTATAGTATTATTAGTTTGCTTTTAAGGCCTATCTCTCTTTTTAAGAGCATCTAATTATGCCCTCTTTATATATATTCTCTATAGAGTATTTATAAAAGAAGATAAAAGATGCTATATTAGGAGATCAGCTCCCTTATATCTTTTATTAATAAAGTATACTAAGATAATATAAGCGTTTTGCTATATAAGACTTTATATATAGATTTGCTTTATAGTTAGTATATACCTTATTAGAATGCTAGTCTAGGTCCTTTTAATATCAGACTTCTGTTACTTTTCTTTAAAGATATAAGTATAAATAATACTGTAAATATTTGTAAATAATTAAGATAAAGTATCTAGTTAGTTTAAGTTTACTTAAAAGTTGTCTTAATTCTTTTTATTAATAGTTAATTTTAGATATAATTAATAGTATTTATAGCCTTAGTCTAAAAGTAATTTAATAGATTATTATTAATTAGTATTAAGTCTTTTATTATATAAATAGTTCTCTTTATACTTGCTTTATATTACTATTATGCTCAGGAATATAAGGCACGAAAGAGCTAATAGATATACACTTTATCTTATAATAGTCCTTAAGAGCAATACTTATAAATTCTCCTCTTCTATTAACTTAGAACACTATTAAAGAATACCCTGATTTAGCTACTACTCTAGTATACTAGTTTTTAAAGTATTTATATATATTTAACTTTTGTGTTAGAAAGCCTATCTAACTCTTCTTTGTAAAGTCATTCTTTAGCACTATAATATAGTGCTAGCTACAGAAGGAGGCAGGATAATAAAGTCTCTATAAGTTAGAGTATACTAATTCGAGTTTTCTTGTAGTCTTTTATCCTTCTTTATAATAAATTATTTGTGTCTGCTTACTCTTAACACAGGGCTCACAGATTTGACTATTCTTTTGCTATTTAGTTAGCTCTATTCTAAAAATAGCTAGATCTAGCTCAAAGATAACCTGATCTATGTCTAGTAGCTAGATTTATGCTAGTAGATATCCTATTAGCTTAGGCAACTCAAATATAGTTTATATAGCCGAGTCAATAATATTATAGTTGCTATTATAAATTCTTAGTTATTTTGAATATTAGTCTATCTTATACAGCTATTAGTATAACAGTATAAATATTATTAAGTATAAAAAGATTATCTTTAAGAGTTATATAAGTAATAATTTCTTTATTAATAATAAGTATTATATAGTTATTTATATCTATATATTTCACTTTATTTAACTTTAATTAGCTAAGAAATAAGAGATTACTTATATAAGCTAGCATATATACTATATTATTAATATTTATATAGTCGTCTTTTATCTTAATTCTAATAATACTAATTTATTTAATTATAATAGTATTAGTATTAGCAGTAATAAATTATTTATTTATAGTTATTAGTACTTAAAACTAACTGCTTTAGCTAGTAATATATTTATTAGCACAGAAATTAATATACTAATTATGTTTTTTATTAAGCTTAGTTAACTTTACTAGATAAATAATATTATAAAGGAATTCTTATTATTTAGAGTTACTATCTATATTATTTTTGGCTTTTATCTAATTAATATAATATTTAGAGGCTAACTACTTTAACTTAGTAGTATTTCTCTTTTTATTAATACTTCTTTTAGTTTATTTAGTTAGTTTATAGTCTTTTATAAAATAGCTAAGTTTATTATAATTATAATATTAGATCTTAGTTAGGTTCTTACGTTACCTATTCCTAAGTCTTATATTTATAGCTATTTTAAATAACAGACCTATCTCTTAAGATCTATATTAATTCATACTTCTTTAAAAGTAAGTATTTATTAAATATTAGTTAGCTTTATATCTTTTTAATTAAGGATATATTCTTTTTTATTATTAAATTAAGTAAAAAGGCCTTTAAGAAATTAAATAATTTAAATATCCTTTTAAATATCTTTTATAAGATTAATAGTTATACAAACAAGATATATCTTTATAAAGAAGTTATAAATACTCAGTAAGACAAAGTGATTAATAACATCTTAGACTACCTAGCAGAGAAAGAGAACAATAGCAATAGCAATACACAGGTGTTATACATACTATATGAAGCGCGGGAGCTGCTAGAGGAAGGAAGAGGGCAGGACGCTAGGGGCGCCTGAGATAAAGAGGGATCAACAAGATCCACTGAGGCGATCCTCTAAAGTATAGAGGACAGGCTAACGAAGATTAAGAAACAGAAACTACCTTAGGCGAACCCTTACTAGGAAGCACGCCCCCTAAAAGCGTTATACGCTGCAGCGGCGAAGCGAAACATAGTCAACAATAGGACATAGTGCTCCCTGAGACCCACCGCCTCTTATTGCCTAGTATAGACAGGC
Organism: Endocarpon pusillum Z07020; assembly: GCF_000464535.1. Lineage (NCBI taxonomy): Eukaryota > Fungi > Ascomycota > Eurotiomycetes > Verrucariales > Verrucariaceae > Endocarpon > Endocarpon pusillum. The sequence goes on from NW_006913632.1 coordinate 65,305, forward strand.
AACGCCCCTAGAAAAGGGGAGAAGAAAATTATAATTAAGATATCTAATAAAATAGAAAAGTATATAATATATAAGGAGGAAGCGAAGGAACTAGTAAAAAAGATTAAGAAAGCAGCCCCTAGACTTATAAGGGTAAACAGAATAGGAAATAAGGACATTAAGGTTATACCCTTAACTTAGGAGACAACGGCCGTCCTCTTACAACGGTTACAATAGAGGAAGACAATAAGGACTTTAATAGTGCTTTAGCAGCACACCTTTATAGTTATAATATATAGTATTTAGATAAATAAGATAGATATTACTAAATAGCTAGAAGAGATCAAAAAACTACAGGCGCTTAATAGTAACTTATATAAAGATATCAAGATTATTAAGATAAGCTAATTAGTTAAGGCGATTAAAGACAAGAAGACTTTTTTCTTATTCTTAGTTAAGATAAAAACCACTAAGATAATAAACTAAATACTAATTAAGAGGTTTATAATTAATTATAAGCTTAAGTACTATAAACAGTTTATATATAGCTGCCTAACCTAATACTATAACTATTAAGGTTATAGACACTTAAGCAAGCAATATAAATAACTTATATATTATAAGTATTACGCGGCTCTTTATAGCACTAAGAAGTATCCTAAAAAAGAGGCTATAAATTACTACTATAATAGTCTATATATAGCTAGGGCACTAAGTATAGTCGCCCTTTTATAAGGTAAGATAGACTAAGAAACTACGTCTAATTAAGAATAAATAACTAAGAACCTAATCTTATTAAAATGCCTTGCCCTTAGCAGAGCCTTAGAACGCTCTAACAAGGGCTATTAAGTATATAAGTCCTACTAGCGACTTAACAGACTCTAGCTATAATAGTAGTATAGTAATATCCTTAACTCCGCTAATAAGGCGCCCTAGAAGTAATAGCCTTTAGCACTTTATAAATGCTGAATCTAGAGAAAGAGCCTTTACTAAGACTAAATATGGCTGCCTACTTAGAAAGCTTACTATTATAGGCCTTAATAACTCCTAAGAGAATAGCCCTAATAAAGAAGTTATAATATATTAAATATTAAAACTCTACTAATCCTATAATATAACGTACAAAAAGAGAGAGTAGGCATTATAATCTTACTCTTTAAAGATAACTATATTCTTAATTATAATATTATAGCTATTTAAGAGCTATAGCGTAACCCACAAATATATACCTTGCTTAACGCTTACAAAAGAGACTTTACTTTACTTTATAACCTAAGAGAAGATACTAGTGTATACTTTTACATTAAAAACAATATAGACATTAATAACTAAGAGGTCTAACGTAGTTTATAAGCGTCTTGCGCATACAAGCGTCCCGCGCACTTTTCTTTTATTTTATAACTTTATAATGATTTTATATAGCCACAACATAAAAAAATTAATTATTTTTTATATATTTATTTTCTTTAGTTATTTTTCTAATCTTTTAACAAATTTATATATTATAATTTAATCTTCTTTCTAGTCTTATAAAGAGTGATTTAAAGCATATTTTACTTTTTTATAATATTTCAAATTAATATTTCTTAGCTTATATAAATAACTTTAACCCTAAAAAGTATTCTATTATATTAAGAATAATATTTATTATGTAATTATAATTTAATTTTAGCTAATAATTAAAAGATCATCATTTTAAAAAAAAGTGCGCAGGACGCTTATATACGCAGGACGCTTATGAACTACGTTATTACAAATCTCCTAACATTATATTACTAGTAATTTGAATACGTTTTGGTAGTAAGCTAATAATAATACACATTTATAACATATATAGCAGGTCACCCGCCTTATACTTAGAGCAACAGAGGCGCTCCCTGTAATATTAGCGCTTTATAACCTTCTAGTTAGGCTAGGGGAGCATGTCTTACTAGGAGACTTTAATTTATATCATCTATATTAGAGCGGAACCTTATGTGGCACTAAGTATAGAGCAGCAGAGTAATTAATTAATCTTATTACTAATGCTAAACTAGAACTAGTTCTTCCTTTAGGTACTGTCACCTAAGAGGCGAGGGGCCTCTACTTAATTATTAATCTAGTATTTATTTCTGCCTTATTAATCTTATAACTTAATTACTGCTCAGTAAAACATAACTTATACTAATTAGCTAATTATCTCCTTTTCTCGACTTAGTTATATATAAAGAGCACGCCTTATACAAAGAGGCTAAGAAGGGCCTAAAAGCTTATTAATATAAATAAGATAATAGAAATAATTATAATAATATTACTAAAGAGGTATCTTAACATGTCTAAGATAATTAATGCCTACGTAATAAAGATTTAAGACTATCTTAATAAGATTATTAGTAAAGTAGTTCTGTAAGCATAACAGAATACTTATAACAAGTTTTTCTAGACCCTAGAGTGCTTAAAGGCAGTAAGGAATACCTATTAACTTTATTATATATAAATATTAATAAGACAGAAAGAAGACTAAGCGCGGTATTAATAAGCAAATAACTACAAAAAGTGAGCTATTAATAAAGCTAAGCGAATTAACTTTAGAACAGAAATTAAATATATTAGTAACAATCTCAGGGGTCTATAGAAACTTGCTAAATAAGCAAGAGCTGATAATTATTACTCACATAATTCCTTTAAGTTTATACCGCTAGTAATCTAGGGCATTATAATATATATCTTTAACAACTAGATTAAGGTGCTTAAAGCCACCTTCTTTCTGTTATTACTAGAGGCACTTCTTAATAATATTAAAGATGTAGTATATCTGTAGGTATATTACTACCCTATAGCTATTACTAAAAAAGGAGGTACAGAATATTATTTAGCGTATAAGGGCAGACAGAGCCCTAGGCCCTAATAAGATCTCTAACAGAATTCTTTAGGCCTGTATTAACTAGCTTATACTTGCGCTTACCTACTTATTCTCTACTTATATATTACTAGAATATTATTCTTATGCTTTTTAGAAGGCTTATATACTAGCTCTAAGAAAGCTTAATAAACTAGACTACTTATCTCTTAAGGCTTATAGACTAATAGCCTTACTTAATATAATAGGCAAAACGCTAGAATCTATTATAATATAATAAATTACCTTTTTAGCTAAGTAATATAATACTCTTTTAAAGACATAAATAAAAGTAAGGGGCAATTACTTAACTAAGGTAGCGCTAGAGCTCCTTATTAAATAAATATATATAATTTAGAACTAAGGGAAAGACAAGGTAGCTTCTTTACACTAAGTATAAATATAGTAGGCGCCTTTAATATAATATTATATTAATAATTAATCTATAATCTAAGAAAGTATAAGATTCCTTTTATAATTACTAAATAAATAATAAGCTTCTTATTAAATAAGGCTTTTACACTCTTTATAAGTAATAAAATGTCTAAGAGATTTAAGGTCTATATAGGGATCCCTTAAGGCTTTCTAGTCTCGCCTATTTTATATTAGGTAAGCGCTTTTAGCTTTGTTAATAATATTAATATACTTGCGTTTAACTAAAGTACAAAGAAGAATTATAAATGCCTAGAGCAGTTATATAATAAGTGCTTATGCTAGGCCTGTTATTATAGTGCTATCTTTACACTACAAAAGTATAAGCTAATTTACTTTATAAGAAACCTAAGAAAGTTTAATATAAAAGAAATAATTAATATAGCTAGCACCCTAATAATAATAAAAACAAATATTAAAGTACTAGGACTTTAGATTAATACTTAACTAAAATAGGGCTCTTATATTAAAAAGATACTTTAAAAGATGACTTAATAAATGCTTACGCTTACAGCTCTATTAACTTCTATATAAGGCGCTTCTCTCTTATATATAAGACGCATTTATAACACTATTATTAAACTAGTAATAACTTATATATTAGTTATTTAGCATCTTCCTAATAAGTTATAAGGCACAAAATCAAATATTACTAAACTCTTACTTATCTAGAATAGGTACTTATATATAATAGCTAAGGCCTATAAGGCTATACCTATCCTAGTCATTAAAGCGAAGACTTACTTCTTACCCCTTTTATTACTACTTAATAGTATCTAAATAGACTCTTATTACAGACTTATAATTATAGGCATAAGGCAACTTATCTACAAAAGCTGTCTCTAGATTATTAAGAAGCTCAACTTATAGCAGAAACGCTCTTATTACACTATTATAATATCAGGTACTAGAAAGTATAGCTAGCATAAATAATGCCTTCTTAAGCTTAATATAAAGATAAAGCTAAACTAAGCCCTAAAATGCTCCCTACTATAGAAAAAACCCTTATAAGAAGCGGCTATATTACTTATAAAAGTGTAATAATAATACTAGTCTTATTATTAAATAGTTAAAGCGTTTTAATTAAAGAACTAATAATTATTATAAAGCGCCTATCTAGTAGTACTCTAGTAAGTCTTAAGCCTTGTATAAAGTAAGGAAATTAGCAAGCAGAGATTAAGGATATATTAAGGCCTAGCTAAGATATAAAGCTCTCTTACTATATAGCTAAGGACTACTAAAATAGGCTTTACAGACTTCCTTTTTAAATAGAACGTTCTAGACATCCTCTCATTATCTTACAAGTATAGTTAGAAAAGACAGACTGCTTAATATATAGTTATAGACTACTTGTTGCTCTTAGATAAATATAAGATGCTTGCTACTACTAGTACAATAGATTACTATTGTCTCCTTAATAATCTAAAGGCCCTTAAGATAGTAACGCTTTAGCTAATAAAGGCTAGGGCCCTCCCTTAGTTCTTATTTATAGCTAAACAACTTTGCGCCTAACTATATTATAGCTATAGAGCCCTGTGCACACTGTTAAAGCGCCCTGAAGAACTTGTTTACTTACTAGTAGTAAGGTTTTTTCCCTAGAAAGGTTTCCTTACGTTTGTTCTTGTTTGTTATTAAGAGTTATAACTACTCTTAATTATATATATCCCTTGCATAGACTAGCCTTAGGCTAGGACTATATTAGTATAAGAATCAAATAAATAAATAAATAAATAATTATACAAATTCGTTTAATAATAGCTAATAACTTATTAATATAAGTATTAATAGACTTCTTAAAGCTAAAGAGTTTATAATTAATTAGATAAGAGAAGAGCTCTTATAAGGATATATAAATAACGTTCTATCTAGCTTATAAGTATACAGATTTAAAATAATTCTAAATAAGCTATAGATTATTAATAGTCCTAATGCCTTAAAATAGCTTATTACTTACGTTCCTCTTTAGAATATAGGCTACTCTTATAGCTCTATAATTATCTAAGTTATTTAGTAGACTAGAGATAATATATTTTTATAGCTCTTTCTTTATTAGATATAAATAGGCTAAATTAGACTAATAAGACTAGTTTTTGAAGCCCTTAAGCTTCTCTTACTTTTTATAATTATTATTATTAGTAGAGCTTATCTTATAAAGACTATAAAAGACTTTAGAAAGCTTTAAGGCTATAAAGGAGTCTAATTAACTTAAGATCCTAAAACTATTAGGCGGATTTAGAACCTTTTAGAATAAGGGATTATAAGATACTACTAATTAAGATCTCTTTTAATTACCTAATACTCTGTTTATTTATTAGTATTCAGAGGGTGCTCTCTAGACTTATAATTTGTTAAAAGTAATATTAAAACTACTTTTGTTATTTATAAATATCTGTACTTAATTAATTAGTTAATCTAGTAACTTATACAAAAGTTATATCTAACTCCTATCTAAAGTTTAAGTATAATCTTACTCTAGTAACTAATAGCGCTATGCTTATTCCGGTATAGCCTTAGGTTATATAATGACTACTAGGCTAGCGGCTTAACAATAATTCAATACTTAATATTTAAAATATAAGATAATAAGCTAATTTTATATAAACAACTAATATA
>NW_006913633.1:0-3368 GCF_000464535.1 Endocarpon pusillum Z07020
CTTTTGTGAAGTTGGATCACTATCTCAATATTATGTTTCATTAGTCTATAGGACCTTGCGCCAGTCCTTAATAGTCTATTCAACATGTTCATTTACCTATTATAGACATGCTTATTGATTTCGTTCAGAAATAGGGGGCTTGCGGCGTACAATTCGATATGAAAATCCTGTATTTTGTAGAGCATTTCGAATACAGTAATAACTAACATTAAGCCCCATCATAATAGGAATTTGAGCCTAAGAGGCGCGTCGATTAGCCTTAGATTAACATACCCATGCTATTATTTCATCTACCTCCTCTTAAGTCAAAATAGAGGGCTGTCCTTTGCGTTTTTTAGGGGTAACACAGTGGCTAATAGCATGTTGAATTTGACGAAATGTGAGATCAAGTTATTGATGAATTTCGTTGTACGTAAGTCCTGCGTTACGTAGCGTTTGGACTTGTAGGCGCTGGTCGCGTGTTGCTTGATACGTATGAGGAGGAGTAGAAGGAGGAGGAGGAGGAGGAGGAGGAGGAGGAGGAGGAGGAGTTGTTTGAGAGAGGGTAGAAGAGCTATTAAGCAGATTAGCAGTATCCATTTAGAGAGTAGAATTCGTAGAATTCGCAGAAATAGCAGAATTCGCAGAAACAACAGAATTCGTAGAAACAGCAGAATTCGTAGAAACAGCAGAATTCGTAGAAACAGAGCGAAATTCGTAGCATCTCATAGAACTGCGCAGAATAGCAGCAAGGGTATGGTATAAGGGCGGCAGGGGTATCTGTATCAAGAGCGTTAGGAGTGGCGAATACTAGTGTGGAGCTAACATTACTTCTGCCCAATACCGTAGTACGGTAGGAGGCATACTACAGGTACAGGCCTAATTTTTGTACCCCCCCCTGGTCAAAATATCTTACAAACATGTTTTTTACACAACCCGCCCTGCCAGCATTCCTGTCAGCATTGCATCACTATTTTGCACGAATTTTGCTCATCCTGCAAATGCTACTCATCTCACTCTATACGCATTCTACTAATTCTGCATAGATACTAATAAGCTTGATGATAAGATTAGTTAAAAGCACAGCTCCCTGGTATATTATGTCTTCTAAATATCTTATAAAAGCTGCTTCAGGAGATACAGACAAAATGGCACCCCCCGCCTGCCCCCCCGCGACCGCCCCCACTTGATTTTAGAGACTAATCTTATTTAGGTCATAATGCGGACGACTATACCTAATTGTATATAGTATGTTTTGTACGGATACTAACCTTTTCAGCAGGGGGGGTACAAAAATTAGGCCTGTACCTGTAGTAAGTATTGTTAGCGTGAGCTAGTGATAGCTAGTTTTGGATACAAGAGTCCGGCGTCCTCCGGAGCTTCTGTAAGTCTCGACCCCTTATCAATCATGATGATTGGCTTTGTTCTAAGAACCTTGCAGACTAATGTTGTTTCAGTAAAGTGTAATCCGTCAAGGCTGTGTAAAAATACAGAATTTCTGGCTTGAAGCTAACAATACTTATGCCTCCCCCCGTAGTAGAATGCCCTAAGGTCGGGGCCTAAGAGGATGCAGGTCGGTGGCTATTCTTCAAAACCTCCGTGTCTACCGTCAGTGGCGCTGTCCTTTTGGCAGAGTGGTTGATGTGTCCCTTTTCTGACAGCGCCGATGCTACAGGAGATTCTGCCTCGCCTGATCCCCCTATTTGTCTTGAATTAAATGTCTACTATTGTACTCCATTACTGCTGAATTAGGAACTCTGATCTGTGCGCTAGATTGTCTTTGAATTGTCTCAAATCGGCTAGGGCGGCCTCTTGTTGGTTGGTGTAGTCAGTAAGGGGTATATCAATTAAATGTGGTTTGAAACCTATCGGCGCTGTCCTTTTAGCGGAGTAGTTGATGTGTCCCTTTTCTTCTACCACATTTTGTCGGTCAAAACATAAGAAATTTTGCCTCAGTGTTAGGGATGCGAAGAGGTGCAGATACATGAGATGGTTATGGACCTTACGAGGAGAATTTCTCACATTTTGACTGACAAAATGTGGTCCAAGCGCCATAGACACAGAGGTTTTAAAGAATAGTCACCGACCTATACCCTAGGGGCCTGAGGCTACCCCAGTGCCCGTTGCATGTTAAGAGAGCTTATACGAAGGTTGTGCATCAATAGTAAGTTACTACAGCTACAGGCCTAAATAATATAACCCCCCCCTGGTGAAAACGCTAGTATCCGTACAAAATAACTATGCAGAAATAAGTATAGACGTCAGCAAAATCACTCAATTAGGACTAGCTTCTAAAATCGAGTTTGCATTCTATTAGCATCTATAACTGCTTAACATCTCTCTCTTATTAATCCAAGCAGCTTAGCAAGATACTTAGAAGGCACTACATCCCATGCAGCATTAATAGCTGCACGTAGCTTATTGTACTTGCGTAAAGTATCTTTATAGCGCTCTTGTATCTAATCCTTCATCTAATTTTATATCATCTTAATTAGATTCAAATCAGGCGAATATGCAGGCTATTATACACATTCTATGCCACGTTAACGAAGATCTCAAATAGTGCCTCTAGCAGTATAAGCAGAAGTAGAATCTTGCATAAATATTAAATCTCTTCTGTTTGTTTAAATCTAATTATTAATAACAGGGATGATGTGCTCTTAGTATAATGCTTCTTTAATATTCTTTTATTTTTTTCTCTAAAGATATTAAGACCTTTTATATTGTCATAGGGTAGAACCTATAGAGACCTAGTGTTACGACACGGATTGCCCTATGGCCCAAAGGGGCATTAGGGCTGAGGGCTAGGGCAGACTTGGCGCCCTGCGCGTCATATCTCTATCCTCGCCTCCATAGCACTTAGATAGTCAGCCATCACCATACCATTCGACATCAGTCATACAGTTGCCCTCCATAGCTTCTTCGTGACTCTCCGCTATCTCTATAGCACCCCCATACCCTGTTGCACGGCCTTCCGCGTAACACCTAGGCTACAGCCTCAGGTTAACATGTGATGCCTTGGTGCAGAGGAAGGATAAGGGCACAGCTCAGGAGGAAGGATAGGGGCACGGCTCAGGAGGAAGGATAGGGGCACGGCTCAGGAGGAAGGATAGGGGCACAGCTCAGGAGGAAAGATAAAGGCATAGAGACAGATACAAATAACGCGTACTTCCCCCTTGTATTATAGAACTCCTAAGTTTCGTCTCCTTGTCTATAGGTAGCTAATCGAGAGCTTTTGCCTTCATTCGCGATCCCTCACATATATTACTATAAAAATAATCTTAAAATATTTAATCTTTATATTATTAATATTATTTAATAATATATATAGGATCCTACTTCTTATTAAGTTAATATATAATATATATCTTTATATATTAATCCTTATT